>NC_088346.1:41255000-41362500 GCF_036884655.1 Musa acuminata AAA Group | reverse complement strand
CATGCCGGACAACTTGGTTAATTGCTTATGATTAATTTTCTCGATCGAAGTTTTGTTTTATATGTGTAGGATTAACTACGATGGAAGAAAGACATGTAGCAAGAGTTACGCCGGAGTCAAGACTATGATCACGTTGGGAGTTCGAGAGTTCGACGGAAGTCCGGACGGTCGTCGGAGATTATGCGGGAACAAATTGGAGAAGTACAGGAGCTTGCCAAAGAAGCTCATCGGAACTCGCCAAGTGGATCGTCGCAAGTCCAGGAGTTTGTCGGAAGTCTGTCGGAAGCTCGCCGAAAGAAGCGATTGACACACCGGAGCAAGTTGCAATAAATGTCTTAAGAAATATCATAGTTAGCATGTAGATTAAGTTAGGAATGGGAGGTGATCCCATTAACTTAATCTGGGAGCAATTGGGCCCTTGATAGACCCAAATTGGGTCGAATAGATCAACCCATTCGGACCAGAATTCTTGCCAAGCGGTGGCACCGCCAGGGTCGGCGGTGTCACCGCCCAGGAGGTAGTCTCCGAGCGAGACTGGGCGGTGCAACCACCCTAGCCAAGCGGTGGCACCACCTAGGCTCAATCTCCGAGCGAGACAGGGCGGTGCAACCGCTTGAGCTCGGTCTCCGAGCTCTACCAAGCGGTGCAACCGCCTTTGTCAGGCGGTGGCATCACCCAGAGGCTCAGTCTCCGAGCTTTGCCAAGCGGTGTAACCGCCCCTGATAGGAGGTGGCACTACCCAGAGGCTCAGTCTTCGAGCTCTGCCAAGCGGTGCAACCGCCCCAGTCAGGCGGTGCAACCACCAGACCCCGAAATTCCGGGAGATGACAATTTCGAGCTCGAAATTCAAACTGGGTTGGGGCCTATAAATACCCCACCCTTTCAGCAATGAAAGGGTAACCCAAAAGCACAGAAAATCCAATCTTACTCTGTGATTTTTAGAGCTCAAAAGTGTTGTAATTGCTAGAAGTTCTCCTCCCTCTTTTCTTCCAAGTTTTGATCTTTCAAGAGAGGAGAGAAATTTCTGTAAGGGTTGTCTCCTAAGCCCGTCAAAAGGAGTGAAACTGTAAAAGGGTGGTTGGCCTTCGCCTATTGAAGGAAGACCTCTAGTGGACATCGGTGGCCTAATCTATGGAGGAAGCCAAAAGTGGATGTAGGTCAAGATTGATCGAACCACTCTAAATCTCGGTTTGCATTTACTTTGAGCATATTATCTTTACTGCAAACCTCCTCAATAGCTTACTACCTTCTGCGCATTTACGATCGTGTTTCAAAGTTCAGTATTTTCCGAATCGATGTTTAGACGTAAATCAGTTTTATCGTACGAACATCATATTTCAGTTTGTGCTTACATTTTAATTTCCATCATAACTGCAAACTGCCTTCATAGATTCGCTTTAACTGCATCTCGCTAGATCACAAGTTAAAGTGATTTACGAATCGATTTTTCTACCGAAATCACTTTTATCATACGAATGCAGTTTTAATAGTCGAAAGTTTTCCGCTGCACTAATTCACCCCCCCCCCCTCTTAGTGCACTTGATCCTAACAACTCAAAATGTAGATTAAATCATAAACACTCATCAATTGGTTTCATCATCAAAATATAAGATTCAACAATCTCTCCCTTTTTGATGATGACAACCAATTGATGATGGAGTTTACTAAACTCACGGATTTAAATAAATTCCCCCTATCAATATGCCATATTGATAGAAGCTCTTAGATTCAAAAATCCAAGCAATATGCTATTATAAATTTATGCATAACATCATACTTCTCCCCCTTTGTTATCAACAAAAAGGAGAAGTACCACTATCAAGTGTTTAAACATACAAGTTCAAATCGTTGCATAATAAATATCAAATTTTATAATCATGCAAGCTAGCAAATTTGAGATGTTCGAGAAAGTAACTCTTGCTTCTTGAAATATGCAAGTTTGTAAATTTTACTAGATGTGCAAGTTAGCATGTTTTGCTTTTTGAGATAGGCAAGATAGTAATTTTTGGTGATGTTCAAGATAGCAAGTTCTACATTATATTAGAACATGTAGGCTAGCAATTTTGAGATGTTCAAGATAGCCTTTTTGCCTCTTCTTGAAATGTGTAACTTAGCACACATTGCTTCTCTTGTGATTTGCAAGATAGCACTTTTGCTTCTTCTTGAAGTATGCAAGCTAGCTAGTAAGCTAGCAAAATTTGCTCCCCCTATGTCATTGTCAAATAGAAGAGAATAATAATACAATAGTGTAATTCATTTCCCTTTACTATAATCTTCAAATCATGACAAGGGTAAAGTATCAACCTTATTTCAATATGTTTGTGGATCATTATAGTTTCAATTTACAACATGCACAATTTCAAAACCTTACATTTAATTTTTCATGCACGATATCGAAAAATAAATCAATCATCATTATGAGCATATCATCCATGATACTAAAACATTAAAATTTTTAAGCATTTATCAATATTTTGATCATGATACCAAACATTCATCATTTAAAGCATTCATGATATACATTATATGCATTTTAAATCATGATGGTATCTAATTGTCAAATTACATTGCATCCTATCATGATAATAACTTCTCATTTGTATTTCATACATATTTTTATTTCATCACATTCATTTCATCTATGTTTTAAGAAAAATTAATTGGGTGATGAATATAAGAAATTACATAAAAATCATATCATGAAAGATAAGATCATGTGAATACCAAAAAATATGATTTCTTTTGAAAAACCTCCTCTTAAATAATCAAAAGAAAATTTTAGGAGATCAAATAATAAAAGATATTCAAAAAAAATTTTAAGTCATGAATTTCGAAAAAAGATATTCTCTTTAGTAAATCGTAAAAAAAACTTAGGAGAAAAATATTTCAATTCATGCATATAAAATGTTGATTTAAGCAGAAATATCAAGTTATAAATCTCAAATAATCAAGATAAAACTTATTCATATTTAAATCGTCAAATCAAAAGTATTTTCAAGAGATTATAAAAAAGATAGATTCATTAATCTCTTTGTTTTAGATAAATGGTAAGAAGAAACATAGGAGTTCAAAATTAAGATGATTATTAAAAAAATATATCACAAGTTATAATCAAGAGAAAAATCATCATTTATCTTCAAATCATTCAACTTGTTAAATCAACAAAGTCAATTTTAAGAGATTCATAAAAATGATACAAATAGATTCATCAAAATCAATTTCATGATTCACAAACTTCATAACATAAATTGATTCATTATTTTAATTCCAATGATAATATATTTTCCTTTTTATGTGTTTTATTTTAAGTGATTGATTTCATATTAGCAAGTATTTTTTCATTTATGCCAAATAAAAACATGCATCAACATTTAGGATCGAAAAATAAATTCCGTTATAAAAACCATCCATCTTGCTTATAACCGAAAAGCCACTTTTATTACTGTGAAAATCAATAATCTATGAATCACAAAAATCATCATGCATCATTTCGAAAGATAAACTTATTAAGCATGATCATTATGCATTAAATTATCATGCATGATTTCATTAAAAATGAAGCATTTTTAATCACAAGGAATACGAAAATCATGAAGATTACATTATTAAAACATCAAGTATGATTTTATAAGACATTTTTAATTAATATCATTTTGTTTGTTTATCACATGTAATTTTTATAATCATTACTAGAAGGATAAGCATGATTCTTAATTTTTTATATTTTTATTACATTATTAAATATATAATTTTCAAGAAAAATAATTTTTTTAAAAATAAAAAAATCATGAAAAACATCATGTAATTTCAAAATAAATTAAGGGGGTTTCGATTACCTCATCGTTGAACACCATTAAGGCATAGTTTGCCACCTCGCCTTTGTTGATTTTCATCTCATATTTGGAGGAGCTCGATTCATTCCAAAGTTCTTCCTTCTTCTTACGTTCATAGCAAGTAGGTTCGTTCTTTTTAAGTTTATTTTTGTTCTTCAATTCTTGTTTAATAAAATTTTTAAATTTTATAGTGAGTTTAAGTTCACCATCACTTGAGCTTATGCTCGAGTGGTCTTTGATTGTTCTTAGTCCGAAATCCTTCCTGTCCTTTAGAAGGTTGTTCCTGAGTTCTTTACGTGCATTGCACGTCATTTCATAGATTATCAAAGACCCTATAAGTTCTTCAAGAGGGAAATAGTTCAAGTTTTTTTATTCTTGAATAGTCGTTACTTTTGAATCCCAAGTTTTAGAAAGTGATATTAAGATCTTGTTAACAAGTTCAAAATCCGAAAAACTTCTACCAAGTGCTTTTAAACCGTTGACGACATCCGTAAAATGGGTGTACATGTCAACAACGGTTTCACTTGGTTTCAATCGAAAAAATTTAAAATCATGCAATAAAAGATTGACTTTAGACTCTTTAACTTTATTCGTGCATTCGTGTGTGATTTTGAGAATGTGTCAAATATCGAAAGCCGTTTCGTACAAACAAACCCGATTGAATTCGTTTTTGTCTAAGGCACAAATTAGAGCATTCATAGCTCTAGCATTTAGAGAAAACATCATCTTCTCCAAATCATTCCATTGGTTTATTGGAAGAAAAGACCTTTGAAAACCAAATTCGACTTTTTGCCATAAATCGAGATTCAATGAAAGCAAAAAAACTCTCATTTGAGTTTTCCAATAAATGCAGTCCGTCCTATTAAAAAAAGGAGGATGAATGAGAGAGTGACCATCTTAAAAGCCAAAAGGGGTTATTTCTCTTTGGATGTTAAACCAAATGAGAAAATGAGGCTCTGATATCAATCATTAAGATCAAGAGTCGGCACTAAGAGGGGGGATGAATTATAGCAGCGGTAAAATAACGTCGGTTTAAAACTTTGTTTCGATTAAATCTATTTCCGATGAAAAACCGATTTCGAAAACTTAACTTGAAAGCATACGGAAGAGCGTAGTAGATGTAAAGTAAGTAAAGAGGTTTGCAGTTAAAGTAGATTGCACAAATAAAACACAAACCAGATTTTTATAGTGGTTCGGTCATGGTGACCTACATCCACTCCTCCGATTCCTCTTCCGTCGAGGCCATCATCATCCACTATCGATCTTCCTTTATAATGCAAAGATCAACCTCCGTCTTACACTCCTCTTCTTCTTTTCACAGGTTTAGGAGTCAACCTTTACAAGCACACACACTCTTCTCTAAACTGATTTCTAAGTTTAAGCTAGAGGAGAGATTTTTCAAGTGGTTTCTATAGTGTTTTCTCACTTTAAAACTCTTTGTGTTTATGTATTTTAACCAATGATGAGAGGGGCATTTATAGGCTTTAAGTTGATTTAAACTTGGAGCCTAAAAACATCTCATCCCAGGTTTCTCGGGCATGGGTGGTACCACCGCCTGCGCTGGGCGGTACCACCGCTTGTAGCCTCTCGGAGGCTGTGTCTGGGTGATACCATTGCCCAGACCAACGGTACCACCGCCTGACATAGTCTCAGAGATTATGCCACGATGGTGTCACCTCTTGGGGCACTGTTTGGGCCTTTCATTGGGCCCAACATAGTCCTTACATGGGCTCAACTAGCCCCTAATTGGGTTGACCCAAATCTAAACCTAATTACGTGCTAATTATATTTTCTAAGACATTTTCTAAGCTAAACAAGTCCATAAGTCTAGTTTCTTCCGACGAGCTTTCGACGAAGTTCCAACGAACTCTCAGCAATGTTCCAACGGACTCCCGGCAAGCTCTTGGACTTCATGACGATCTTCTTGCCGAGTTCCGATGAGCTTCTCTAGCAAGCTCCAAGACTTCTCGGCTGGTTCCAACAGAACTTTAGATGAACGTCCGGACTTCCGATGAACTCTTGATCTCCTAACGAAATTACGTCCTTGACTCCGGGACTTCATTTTGTTTTATGCCTTGCTATCATAGTTAATTCTACACATGTGAAAACACACTTCGATCTAGAAAATTAATACTAAGCATTAATCATGTTGTCTGATATGTCATTAGTCCCTCGACGCTTCATTCAATTCTTCGGCTCATCGTCCTCTCTTGCGGCCTATTGCCCAATTAGCCAATTGACTTCGCAACTCCGATATCCTTGGCATAATATCTTCTCTTCTTGGCCCGATGCCCGAATCTATGGCCCGAAGTCTAATCTTCTGACATATTTTCCTTTGGCCCAACATGATTTTTCCAGCTTTAATTGTCTCTCCCTGATCGAAGCATCCTGTGTCACTCAAAATGCAGATTAAATCATAAATACTCATCAATTAGTTTCATCATCAAAATCCGAGATTCAACAGTCCGCCCATATTCAATGGGAAGGATTACACATATTGGAAGACTAGAATGAGGATCTTCCTAATTTCAATGGATTCCGAATTATGAAATATTGTAGAAAATAGCTTTCAAAAGTCTTCTGAACGATTAGAATGAGTTGGAGAAGAAGACTTTTGCTTTAAACGCAAGGGCTATGAATGTCTTGTTTTGTGCCTTAGATAAAAACGAGTTTAATCATATGTCTATTTGTGAAACTGCTTTTGATATTTAGCACACACTCGAAGTGACTCATGAAGGCACTAGTAGAGTGAAGGAGTCAAAAATTAATCTTTTAGTGCATATTTATGAGTTATTTCGATTGAAACCGAGTGCGACCATTGGAGACATATACACCCGATTTACGGATATCATCAATGGTCTAAAAGGACTTGGTAAAGGTTTTTCAGATTTTGAACTTGTTAATAAAATTTTAAGATCCCTTCCAAAGAGTTAGGACCCTAAAGTCACGGCCATTCAATACGCCAAAGACCTAAATTAGTTTTCTCTCGAAGAACTAATTGGGTTACTAATGACCTATAAGATGACTTGTAAAGCTCATGAAGAGCTTGAGGACACCCTTCCAGAGAACAGGAAGAATATAACACTAAAAACTCAAGATGACCACTTGAAAGAAAACTCAAGTGATGAGGACCTTGATGAAGACTTGGTACTCTTAATAAGGAAATTCAAAAAATTCATAAAAAGGAACAAATTTAAAAATGTCACTAAAAATAAATTTGAACCCTAGAAAGATCAAGTAATATGCTACGAATGCAAGAAGTCGGGACATTACAAGAGCGAATGTCTCTTAGCCAAGAAAAAACAATCAAAGAAGATGGCTCTTAAAGCGACATGGGACGACTTAAGTGCATCCGAAGAAGAGAAGCTTACCATCACTGAGCAAGTTGCTCACTATGTACTAATGACCATTGAAGATTAGAAAAATGTACCATCAAAAGCTAGGAGCAAGAGATGGTACCTTGATAGTGGATGCTCAAGGCATATGACCGGAGATCCATCTCAATTCTCTAAGCTCACTTACTTAGACGAAGGATATGTCACCTTCGAAGATAACAACAAGGGTAAAATCATTGGCAAAGGAACCATAGGTAACAAATCCAACCTTTTTATTAAAGATATATTATTGGTTGATGGCTTAAAGCATACCTATTGAGCATTAGTCAATTGTGTGATAAATGATATATTGTTAAATTTGAATCTAATGTTTGCATTATTGAAAAATCATACAAAAACACTAAAACAAAATAATGTATACACTATTGACATTAATAATCTTTGCAATGAAATATGTTTTTCGGTCTTGAATGACTATGCTTGGCTTTGGCATAGGAGATTAGGTCATGTTAGCATGAAACTAATCTCTCAAATCTTATCTAAAGAACTTGTAAGAGGAATTTCTCACATTAAGTTTGTTAAAGATAATGTGTGTGATGCATGTTAACTAGGATAATAAATAAAAAGTAGTTTTAAACCAAAGAATCAAATAAGCACCTCTAGACTATTGCAATTGATCTATATGGACTTGTTTGGTCCAATTGCTACATCAAGTCTAAGAGGTAGCAAATATACCTTTGATATTGTTGATGATTATAATAGATATACTTGGACTTACTTCTTAGCACACAAAAATGATTGCTTTAGGTATTTCTCTAAGTTTTGTAAACTTGTTCAAAATGAAAAATATTTTATGATTTCGTCAATTCGAAGTGATCACGATGGTGAGTTTCAAAACCATGATTTCCAAGAATTTTATAAATCTAATGGATACAACCATAACTTCTCTACTCCAAGAAATCCTCAACAAAATGGAGTAGTAGAAAGAAAAAATAGAAACTTACAAGAAATTACTAGAACCATATTAAATGAAAATAGCCTACCCAAATATTTTTGGGCCGAAGTCATAAATACGGCATGCTATATTATAAATAGAGTTCTAGTAATATTATTACTTTTCAAAACTCTTTATGAGGTGTGGAATAACAAATAGCCCAACATTCCATACTTTAAAGTTTTTGGGTGTAAATGTTTTATTTTGAATGAAAAAGATACCTTAGGAATGTTTGATGCAAAATCTGATGAGGGAACTTTTCTTAGTTATTCTTCTATTTCAAAGGTTTTTCGAATCTTCAATAAAAGAACTTTAGTTATAGAAGAATCTATTCATATTGTTATTAATGAAGTTTTCGAAGTTAAGAAAAATAATTTTGATGATGATCTTAAATTTGATACTTTGAATTTAAATGAATCCCTTTCTCCATCTAGTAACTTGGATGTATCTTCTTCTAAACCTTCTTTACCAAAGGAATGGAAGTATGTAGATGCTCATCCTAAGGAGCTAATTATAGGAGACACATCGAAAAAGGTTCAAACTCATTCTTCTTTTAAGCATTTTTGTGCTAACACTACTTTTCTCTCCCAAATTGAACCTAAATGTATTGATGAAGCCATGAAAGATGATTCATGGGTCATTGCAATGCAAGAAGAATTGAATCAATTTGAGAGAAATGAAGTGTGGAAGTTTGTTCCTAGACCAAATGACCATTTAGTTATTAGTACTAAATGAGTCTTTAGAAATAAGCAAGATGAATTTGGTATCATGGTTCGAAACAAGGCTAGATTAGTGGCCAAAGGTTTCAACCAAGAAGAATGTATCGATTATGAAGAAACCTGCGCTCTTGTAGCACAATTAGAAGCCATAAGGATGCTCCTTGCCGATGCTAGTAGTAATAATTTTAAGTTGTTTCAAATTGATGTTAAAAGTACTTTTCCTAATGACTTTATCTCCGAAGAAGTTTATATTGAACAACCTCCCGGATTTGAGAATGATAATTTTCTTAATCATGTGTTTGAATTGACTAAAGCTCTCTATGGATTGAAGCAAGCCCCAAGGGCCTAGTATGAGAGACTTAGCTTATTTCTAATTCATAATAATTTATCTAAAGGCAAGGTCGATACTATATTGTTTATTAAAAATTTTAAAAATAATTTTTTTATTATTCAAATTTATGTTGATGACATTATTTTTGGTTCTATAAATGAATCCTTATGTGAATCATTTGCTAAAAGTATGAGTCTAGAATTTGAAATGAGCCTAATGGGGGAACTAACATTCTTTTTAGGCTTACAAATTAAACAACTTAGTAATTATATTTTTCTTAATCAAAACAAAATATGCTTTAGACTTGCTAAAAAGATTTAACATGGATAGTTCAAAAGCTGTCAACACTCCTATGAGTACCTCCACTAAGTTAGACATTGACGAAAGTGGAAAAGCTTTGATCAAAAAGCTTATAGGGGTATGATAGTTAGTTTGCTTTACCTCACCGCAACTAGACCGGATATTATGTTTAGCGTAGGACTTTATGCTAGATTTCAATCTAACCCTAAGTAATCTAATTTAAAAGCTGTTAAAAGGATATTTAGATACCTAAAAGGAACTCCTAAACTAGGATTATGGTATCCTAAATCTAAGAACTTTGAATTGCTTGGTTATACTGATTCAAATTTTGCTAGATGTAGTTTAGATAGGAAAAGCACATTCAGAACATGTCAATTTTTAGAACACGCACTTGTTCTTAGTCTTCTAAAAAACAAAACTCAATTGCATTATCTACAACCGAAGCTGAGTATATAGCTGCAGGTGCATGCTGTGCTCAAGTTATATGGATGAAAAACACTTTAAAGGATTATGGAATTGACCTAAAAAAATACCTATAAAGTGTGATAACACTAGTGTAATATGCTTAACAAAAAATCCTATTCAACACTCTAGAATTAAACACATTGACATTAGGCATCACTTCATACAAGATCTTGTTAATAATCATGATATAATATTATAGTTTATTGATACGAAACATCAATTAGTCGATATCTTTACAAAACCCTTAAATGAACAATTTGATTTTATTAGGAGGGAATTAGGGATATTAAACTGTCCGAATGCATGAATTTATTAAATTTTTTATTTTCAGACTTTCTTGATCATTCACCTGAATCGTGATCTTATAGTGTGTGCAATGAGCCATATGCATTTTTCCATACGAGTTTTTACAATGTTTGCGTACAAATGATGAAACATGAACTTATGGTATGCATTTTACAATGCGAGTTCAATATAATGTTTGAGTATGGTATACATTTTATATGATGAATTATGAACGCACAATCTTCAATACGAATTTTCTTTTCTTATGATGCGAATTTTATATGATAAGGTTGTGTGGTTTATAATAATAAAAATCTTACATGATAAGGTTGTGTGGTTACACGCGAATTGGTATCACCCCCCTCCCCCCACACACCTATGTGAGCAGTACACACTGCTTGTAGGCGGTGGCATCGCCCAATTGGCGGTAGCACTGCTAGTTGTCATGGGTGGCAGGCGGTAGCACCGCCCAGCTAGCGGTGCCACCGCCCACAACCTGTCCCCTTATAAACACAAGTTAGGGTCGGCGATAGAACCGACCCCAACACATTCTGGACTCCTCCAAACAGCTCCAAACGTATTGCTCTCCCTCTAGAAACTCAAAAATCCCCACTTCCCATTAGATCAAGGATCAATCTCCGATAATCTTTTAAAGATCACTAGAAAATAGAACTATTAAGGTAATCTCTACACCAAATTGATTCTCCTTACTTGTTATTGCTCCTTATTTGCCTTCATTATTGTAGTCTCAATGGGTTCTAGAAGATCCTCTAGAAATAAAGGAAAGAGGAGATTAGATGAAAATTATGACTCCCTACTTTTCGATTCTAATCAACATGCCCTAAAATTTTCATCCATGGTGTCTAGACATGTTCATAAGGGTAAATATGTTGATTTAGAAGAATTAAGTTATTTAGAAACTATTCAATGATTTGCTAATCTAGACATTCTTCCAATCCTTCAAATGAGTGAATCTATCTACCATAGACTTATTATGCTATTTTACAACAATTTGTTGAATCTCGGATATTGATGATGAAGTCAATTGTCATTTGTTATCTAACCTATATATTGAGATAAGTGTGCAGGATTAACTACGATGAAAGTAAGACATGCAGCAGGAGTTGCGCCGGAGTCATGACAATGATCACGTTGGGAGTTCGAGAGCTCGACGGAAGTTCGGACAGTCGTCGGAGGTTCTACGGGAACAAATCCGAGAAGTCCATAAGCTTGCCAAAGAAGCTCGTCGGAACTCGCCAAGTGGATCGTCGCAAGTCCAGGAGTTTGCCGGAAGTCCGCAGGAGAATCACTGAGGGTTCATCGGATGATTGACGGAAGTTCGCCGGAAACTTGCCGGAAGAAGCGATTGATGCACCGGAGCAAGCTGCAGAAATTGTCTTAGGATTTATCGTAATTAGCACAATGATTAAGTTGGTAATGGGAGGTGATCCCATTAGCTTAATCTTGGGGCAATTGGGCCCCTGAAAAACTCAAATTGGGCCGAATGGATCTACCCATTCGGACCCTAATTGCTGTGGGAGGTGCAACCGCCCAAGCCAGGAGGTAGCACCACCTGGGCTAAGTCTCCTAGGGAGACTGGGCGGTGCAACCGCCCCAGCCAGGAGGTGCAACCGCCTGGGCTCAGTCTCCAAGTGAGACTGGGCGGTGCAACCTCTCGTGACATGAGGTAGCATCGCCTGAGCTCGATCTTCGAGCTCTGGCAGGCGGTGCAACCGCCCCAGTCAGGAGGTGTAACTGCCTGAGCTCGGTCTTCGAGCTATGGCAGAGAGGTGCAACCGCCCCTGATAGAGGTGGCACCGCCCATAGGCTCAGTCTTCGAGCTCTGGCAGGCGGTGCAACCGCCCCAGTCAGGAGGTGCAACCGCCGGATCCCGGAATTCCGAGAATTGACAGTTTTGAGCTCCAAATTTGAACTGGGTTGGGGCCTATAAATACCCCACCCATTCAGCACTGAAAGGTAGCAACTTACACTCGAAATCTTGATATCTTTTTGTGATTCTTAGAGCTCAAAATTGTTGTAAAGGCCAAAAGTTCTCCTCCCTCTGTTCTTCAAAGTTTTGAGTTGTAAAGAGAGGAGAGAAAATTTTTGTAAGGGTTGTCTCCTAAGCCCTTAAAAAGGAGTGAAACTGTAAAAGGGTGGTTGGCCTTCGCCTATTGAAGGAAGGCCTCTAGTTGACGTCGGTGACCTCGTCGGTGGAGGAAGCCAAGATTGACCGAACCACTCTAAATCTCGATTTGCATTTACTTTGAGCATTTTATCTTTACTGCAAACCTCCTAAATAGCTACTGTTAGGATCAAGAGCACTAAGAGGGGGGGGGGGTGAATTAGTGCAGCGGAAATCTTATAATAATTTAAAAACAAAAAGCTGCGTTCGTTCAAAAACAATTATGATGCAAAAGCAAATTCTCAGTTTGTATCTAAGTGCAGTTTGCGTCTAAGCGCAGATTGCGTCTAAGCGCAGTTTTGCGTCTAAGCGCAGTTTTGCGTCTAAACTCAGATTTACGTCTAAATGCAGATTTACGTCTAAACGCAGATTTACGTCTAAACGCAGTTTTACGTCTAAACGCAGTTTTACGTTTAAACGCAGTTTTACGTCTAAACGCAGATTTACGTCTAAACGCAGTTTTACGTCTAAACGCAGTTTTACGTCTAAACGCAGATTTACGTCTAAACGCAGTTTTACGTCTAGACGCAGATTTACGTCTAAACTTTGAAACTCGTTTGTATATTCGCAGAAGGTAGTATGCAGTTGAAATCAAGACGTAAACGTAAACTGAAATCTGATGATTGAGCGAAGAAAGCCGATTTACGTCCGAATGCAGTTTTACGTCTAAATGTTGAAACTCGTTCGTAAAATCGTAGAGGACAGATTGCAGTTATTAATAGGATTAAAATGTAAGCGTAAACTGCAAGGAAGCTCGTTCGTAAAAGCGCGGAAAACAGTTCTGCAGAATCAAACGTAAACGTAAACTGTAATGTATGAAAATACGAGTTTACGTCTGAATCCAGATTTGGAAGAACAGCACTTAGAACTTGTTCGTGAAAGCGCAGAGAGCAGTAGTGATGAGGGAGGTTTGCAGTAATGATAAAGTGCTCGAAATTAAACGCAAACCAGAGATTTAGAGTGGTTCGGTCAGCCTTGACCTACTCCACTTTTGGCTTCCTCCACCGATGAGGTTGCCGACGTCAACTAGCTACCTTCCTTCAATGGGCGAAGGCCAAACTTCCCTCTTACAGTTTCTCTCCTTTTGACAGGCTTAGGAGACAACCTTTACAGACCTTTCTCTCCTCACTTTACAGTTGAAAACTTAAAGAACAGAAGGAGGAGACTCAAGGCTTTACAACACTTTTGAGCTCTTTGGAATCACAGAAAAGATCACAATTTTGGTATAGGTCTGTGTCTCTTCAGTGCTGAATGGGTGGGGTATTTATAGGCCCCAACCCAATTCAAAATTCGAGCTCAAAACGATCAAATCGATCAAATCCCAGAATTCTGGGATCAGGCGGTTGCACCTCTCGACTGGAGAGGTGGCACCGCCTGGCAGAGCTCGAAGACTGAGCTCTGCCGATTGCTTCTTCTCTGCCAGAGCTCGAAGACTGAGCTCGATGGTTGCATCACCTGGCAGAGCTCGAAGACTGAGCTTGGTGGTTGCATCACCTGGCAGAGCTCGAAATCTGAGCTCGGTGGTTGCATCACTTGGCAGAGCTCCAAACTGAGCTCAAGCTGATGCACCATTCTGCCATAGCTCGAAGACTGAGCTTGGTGAATGCATCACCTGGCAAAGCTCGAGACTGAGCTCAGGCTGATGCACCACTCTGCCAAAGCTCGAAGACTGAGCTTGGTGGTTGCATCGCCTGGCAGAGCTCGGAACTTGAGCTCTGGCGGTGCAACCTCTTAGCTGGAGCGGTTGCACCTCCCAGCCTTGCAACCCTGGCGGTTGCACCTCCTGGCTGGGGCGGTTGCACCTCCCAGCCCCACAGCCCAGGCGGTTGCACCTCCTGGCTGGGGCGGTTGCACCTCTCAACCCCCACAGCCCAGGCGGTTGCACCTCCTGGCTGGGGCGGTTGCACCTCCTGGTGCAATCAGGGTCCGAATGGTTCACTCCATTCGACCCACTTTGAATCTTTTCAGGGGCCCAATTGCCCCAAGATTAAGCTAATGGGATCACCTCCCATTTTCCTGCTTAATCATCGTGCTAACTACGATTATCTCTAAGACAACTTCTGCAGCTTGCTCCGATGCGTCAATCGCTTCTTCCGGCGAGTTTCCGGCCAACTTCCGTCGATCAACCGATAACCCTCGGTGATCCTTCTGCGGACATCCGGCATACTCCTGGACTTTGCGACGATCCACTTGGCGAGTTCCGACGAGCTTCGCTTGGCAAGCTTCTGGACTTCTCGGATCTGTTCTCTCTGAACCTCTGACGACCGTCCGAACTTCCGTCGAACTCTTGAACTCCCAACGTGATCATGATCTTGACTCCGGGGCAACTCCTGCTGCTTGTCTTAATCTCATCGTAGTTAATCCTGCACACTTATCTCAACACATAGATTAGATAACAAATGACAATTGACTTCATCATCAAAATCCGAGATTCAACAATCTCCCCCTTTTTGATGATGACAATCAATTGATAAAGGAGTTATCCTTAACTCCCCCTATCTATATGCCATAGTTGAGATAAGTCAACCTTGAATTCAAGACCTAAGAATTCAAGTGACGCATTGATAAGTTAGATCAGTTAAACTTATCAATGCTCCCATCATGATGCCTATCATGATGTATCTCTTCAAGAATTATGTCAAGGCATGACATATATCAACAAGTTTGTATGATAGTGTTTGTAACCATTCATCATGTAATCATATAAAGCAACGAAGGACTTCTTACATGATGCTTACATTTGAGATTTTCTAGCAAGTTTGCATTTTCTTCACAATATCAAATCAAGATATGATGCAAACTATAGTACATGTTCACATATCTCTTGGTGATGCAAGGATGGCATAACATTGTTTATAGCATCACTCAACTATTTGCAACTATGACATAGATATGATTATGGCAGTTTAGCTATGACATAGTGTTTATCAATTCATATTTTTCTCCCCCTTTGTCATCAACAAAAAGCATGATAGCATGATCAAGCATATAAAGGAAGTCATGACACATATATCACTTTATTGTTTTTGCTTGACGGAGGAAAGTCATTTTCCAACGAGTTTTCATAAGAGTGTACGGGAACATCCCATTTTTAGCATACAACCCGAAAAAATGAACTTTTTACATGCATTTGGTTAAGAATATTTGTCACATAATTTGCAACATGTTATTTGATCAAGCGTTGTCAAGGCATGTAATAGTAATAACTCAAGTATTTGTCACATAATTTGCAACATGTTATTTGATCAAGCGTTGTCAAGGCATGTAATAGTAATAGCATTCGAATAATTTTGATGTAGTAACACAATTATTTCAAGTGCAGCATTATATCATATTGCATAGCAGGATTTTTATTTCAGCAAATGTAGCATTGCATCACATGGTAAGATATCAGCTCGTATGATGCAAATTTTTGTTTGATACATGGCATGATAGCAATCATATTAGCAATAGCTACCATATCAATGTCATACTGCTGACTTATCAACTTACATTGGTATGTTGCTTCATATTTTCAAGGCATAGGCTTTTAAACCTTTTTAGTTTCAGTGCAAAGACCGAGATAAACAACAAGAGATGTTTGCAAATATGCTTACACAGACAAAGATAACCATATCAGGGTAACATATGTACAGCATATCAGGTAACCATAAAGACAAAGTCCTTCATGAATAACATAAGGAGTTTACAACATGTCATATCAAAAACATCAGATGTTTATACAAGCTTATTCATGAGGTGGAAGATTAAAGTGCCTAAATAAAGAGTCAAATTGTCGATGGATTTGTTGTAGCTCGGTTAGGATTTGATCTTGTCGAAGTTCAAGCCGTTCTTGTCGTTGCTCAAATCGGTCCATCCGAATCCCGATATCTTCGATGGATGATGTGTGAGTTTGCTCAACCGGATGTGTTTCCTCAAAGGGACAGATTGGAGGAGAGTGGGTACTCCTAAAGACTGGGGTTTCCGGCTCTGGTTCAGGTTCAGGTTCAGGGGGATTAGTTCTTCTAGGCATTCTTACCCAGTTACCGTTTCTATAGTGACATCTTAGTCGGTGAAGTAGATTTTTGTTTATTATGCTGTATCTATCTGATTTCATTACTTCTTCTTCTAGTGGTATTTGAATGTCGTAAGCTTTCATTATTCTAGTAATAATTCCACTATATGGGAGCATCATATCTTTTGTAGATAATTCCAACATGTTTTGTTGGATCAGATAGCCAAGACAAATGTCACGTTCTTTCATAATTAGGTACATAATTCCTAATTCCAATTGACTCACTTCATCATGATGATATTGCTTAGGAAGAATTATACTAGTCATGATATGATGAAGTATCTTAGTGTTAAAAGGCATTAGATGTTCACAACTTTTAGAAATAGATTCTATGTTAGGATTGGCAAGGATTGTTCCTAAGGCGTCAACGTAAGATGTTCCAATAGTATTTTCATCCCATGATCCTTTGAAGTAAAGTCCTATGCTTTTCATGGGGATACCTATTATATCACAAATGAATCTATCAGTGATTGAAATGTGTTGTCCTAAGAGATAGGTTGATATCCTTTCTTCATCATCTTTTTGCATGTTGTTGTAAAACAATCGAACTAGTCTAGGATAAATGGGTTCGTTGATCTGCAAAATGGGAAGTAGATTTAGGTTTGCAAACCAATGGATAGTCTCTACATCTCTTAGTTCATTCAGATCTACATATTTTCCCTTATTGATGCTTCTTAGTTCGAAGGAGAGAAATTTTTCAGCATGGTTTTTGGAATCAAAAAGAGTGAGATCAAACTCTTCTACTACTCTCCTCTTTCCCTTGTCCCTTGAGGATCTTCTAGATCCCATTACTACTGCTGTTTTAGAGGGATGATGATGAGCTAAAGTAAATGAAGAACAAAACAGAATTTTAAGAGCTTCTTAGAGAATACCTTTGTGAAATCTTCAAGAGAAGGAAGGATTCTTGATGTTTTGCTCCGAAATGGGAGGTATTTGGAAGGCTTAGAGGAGTGAAGTGGGAATGGAGGAGTCTTGGAAGAGTAGAGGAGGAAATGGGGGTGAATTGGGGTCGGTTCCTTAGCCGGCCCTAGCGTGATTTTAGAGGGCAGAGCTGCTGGCGGTTGCACCTCTGGCTGGAGCGGTGCAACCTCTGGCAACCCGTGATGGCTGGAGGTGCAACCGCCAGCTGGAGAGGTGCCACCGCCTGCAGCAGGTGAGTGCTTAGGATGATTTGATTTGGGAGAGTTTGCCTTGAGGAGAGTTTCAGAGCAATTGATGTTTGTTACATGATTTCGTATAAGTTTTTATTTAAGGAAGAAGCTCTTTGTAAGATAGATCTTTTAACGTGCATACGAATGTTTGTTTGGTGTCCCTTTTAAGATCATGACATGTTTAGTTTCTACAAGAATTAACTCGTAGATGAACAGGTTTTGAAGATCAGGAGGGTATGATATCATAAGTTTCTAATTGTATCGTATTTGTGATTTCATAGCTTCCACTTGTTACTTAAGCGTTGCGAGTTCCTTTTTGATTCTTGGTTTATGATCATTGAGAGTTAAGGAGCAGAACATTATTTCTTGCTCCGGCCTAGACTTTTAATGTTTTTATAGGAACGGATGATCTTTAGGAACCCATTTGCTTTTGGGTGCCTCATAAACAGATCTATATTTTCTATCATGTTGCATAGAGTTTATCATGGTTCCTTTAGGAACCCAAATTAATTTGTTTGGACTTATTTTCTTGAATGGACAACAATGTGTCTTGTGTCCAGATTTGCAACAAAAGTTGCACTTGGTTTGGTGTTGAACGTGTAAGATGGGGCCTTTTACAAAGGTAGTTGGATTTCGGTGAGGACTCCTCACAAATCCAATCCCACTTCTTTTGGGAGCATGACCCTTGTTTGTAAGGATCATGTTTAATGACTTGCTACCAACCTCGAATTTCTTCAAGGTGTCCTTAAGCAGCAAGTTTTCTTTTTGTATAGTTTCTAAATCATGACATTTGATACATGAGTTTAAACTATCATGATGTTCGACTTTTAACTTATCAAACTCACAAGTAAGATTATCATGTACCCTTTTTAGCAACTTGTATTTTCTATTTATAACTTTGCATTCATCAAATAAATCATGGAAGGCATTTAATAATTCATCGAAAGATAAATCAGCATCTAATAAATCTGTTACCTCCCCTTCGATAGCCATAAAGGCGTAATGAGCAACTTGCTCGGTGTTGGATTCTTCTTCCTCGGATGCGCTCGAATCATCCCATGTTGCTTGGAGCGCCTTCTTCTTTGTTGTTCTTTTCTTGACTTAGGGACAATCACTTTTGTAATGTCCCGGCTTTTTACATTCATAGCAGATCACTTGGTCCTTCTTAGGTTCAAGTTTATTTTTCACATCGTTTTTAAACTTGTTTCTTTTGAAGAATTTTTTAAACTTTCTTGTCAACAGTGCCAAGTCATCGTCACAATCCTCATCACTTGAGTTTTCTCTCAAGTGGCATTCAGAAGTTTTAAGTGCCATATCCTTCCTGTTCTTTGGAAGGATGTCTTCTTGCTCTTCATGAGCTTTGCAGGTCATTTCGTAGGTCATTAATGACCCGATTAGTTCTTCAAGAGGGAAATTTTGCAGATCTTTTGCCTCTTGAATGGCGGTGACTTTAGGATCCCAACTCTTAGGAAGGGATCTTAGTATCTTATTAACAAGCTCAAAATCCGAAAAGCTCTTTCCGAGACCTTTTAAACCGTTGACGACATCCGTGAAACGGGTAAACATGTCGCCAATGGTTTCACTCGGTTTCATTCGAAAAAGTTCAAAAGAATGCAGCAACAGATTGATTTTCGACTCTTTCACTCTACTTGTGCCCTCGTGGGTCACTTCAAGTGTGTGCCAAATATCAAAAGCAGTTTCGCAAGTTGAAACACGATTAAATTCGTTTTTATCTAGTGCGCAAAATAAGGCATTCATAGCCTTTGCATTAAGAGCGAAAGCCTTCTTTTCCAAATCGTTCCAATCGATCATTGGAAGAGAAGATTTTGAAAATCCATTTTCAACAAGATTCCATAGTTCAAAATCCATAGAAATGAGAAAGATCCTCATTCGGGTCTTCCAGTAAGTGTAGTCCGTTCCACTGAACATGGGTGGACGTGTAATCGAATGCCCCTCTTGGTTTCCGGCGTATGCCATCTCTCTTGGGTTTTAATCCTTTAGAGAGTTAACCGAGCTCTGATACCAATTGTTAGGATCAAGAGCACTAAGAGGGGGGGGGGTGAATTAGTGCAGCGGAAATCTTATAATAATTTAAAAACAAAAAGCTGCGTTCGTTCAAAAACAATTATGATGCAAAAGCAAATTCTCAGTTTGTATCTAAGTGCAGTTTGCGTCTAAGCGCAGATTGCGTCTAAGCGCAGTTTTGCGTCTAAGCGCAGTTTTGCGTCTAAACTCAGATTTACGTCTAAATGCAGATTTACGTCTAAACGCAGATTTACGTCTAAACGCAGTTTTACGTCTAAACGCAGTTTTACGTTTAAACGCAGTTTTACGTCTAAACGCAGATTTACGTCTAAACGCAGTTTTACGTCTAAACGCAGATTTACGTCTAAACGCAGTTTTACGTCTAGACGCAGATTTACGTCTAAACTTTGAAACTCGTTTGTATATTCGCAGAAGGTAGTATGCAGTTGAAATCAAGACGTAAACGTAAACTGAAATCTGATGATTGAGCGAAGAAAGCCGATTTACGTCCGAATGCAGTTTTACGTCTAAATGTTGAAACTCGTTCGTAAAATCGTAGAGGACAGATTGCAGTTATTAATAGGATTAAAATGTAAGCGTAAACTGCAAGGAAGCTCGTTCGTAAAAGCGCGGAAAACAGTTCTGCAGAATCAAACGTAAACGTAAACTGTAATGTATGAAAATACGAGTTTACGTCTGAATCCAGATTTGGAAGAACAGCACTTAGAACTTGTTCGTGAAAGCGCAGAGAGCAGTAGTGATGAGGGAGGTTTGCAGTAATGATAAAGTGCTCGAAATTAAACGCAAACCAGAGATTTAGAGTGGTTCGGTCAGCCTTGACCTACTCCACTTTTGGCTTCCTCCACCGATGAGGTTGCCGACGTCAACTAGCTGCCTTCCTTCAATGGGCGAAGGCCAAACTTCCCTCTTACAGTTTCTCTCCTTTTGACAGGCTTAGGAGACAACCTTTACAGACCTTTCTCTCCTCACTTTACAGTTGAAAACTTAAAGAACAGAAGGAGGAGACTCAAGGCTTTACAACACTTTTGAGCTCTTTGGAATCACAGAAAAGATCACAATTTTGGTATAGGTCTGTGTCTCTTCAGTGCTGAATGGGTGGGGTATTTATAGGCCCCAACCCAATTCAAAATTCGAGCTCAAAACGATCAAATCGATCAAATCCCAGAATTCTGGGATCAGGCGGTTGCACCTCTCGACTGGAGAGGTGGCACCGCCTGGCAGAGCTCGAAGACTGAGCTCTGCCGATTGCTTCTTCTCTGCCAGAGCTCGAAGACTGAGCTCGATGGTTGCATCACCTGGCAGAGCTCGAAGACTGAGCTTGGTGGTTGCATCACCTGGCAGAGCTCGAAATCTGAGCTCGGTGGTTGCATCACTTGGCAGAGCTCCAAACTGAGCTCAAGCTGATGCACCATTCTGCCATAGCTCGAAGACTGAGCTTGGTGAATGCATCACCTGGCAAAGCTCGAGACTGAGCTCAGGCTGATGCACCACTCTGCCAAAGCTCGAAGACTGAGCTTGGTGGTTGCATCGCCTGGCAGAGCTCGGAACTTGAGCTCTGGCGGTGCAACCTCTTGGCTGGAGCGGTTGCACCTCCCAGCCTTGCAACCCTGGCGGTTGCACCTCCTGGCTGGGGCGGTTGCACCTCCCAGCCCCACAGCCCAGGCGGTTGCACCTCCTGGCTGGGGCGGTTGCACCTCTCAACCCCCACAGCCCAGGCGGTTGCACCTCCTGGCTGGGGCGGTTGCACCTCCTGGTGCAATCAGGGTCCGAATGGTTCACTCCATTCGACCCACTTTGAATCTTTTCAGGGGCCCAATTGCCCCAAGATTAAGCTAATGGGATCACCTCCCATTTTCCTGCTTAATCATCGTGCTAACTACGATTATCTCTAAGACAACTTCTGCAGCTTGCTCCGATGCGTCAATCGCTTCTTCCGGCGAGTTTCCGGCCAACTTCCGTCGATCAACCGATAACCCTCGGTGATCCTTCTGCGGACATCCGGCATACTCCTGGACTTTGCGACGATCCACTTGGCGAGTTCCGACGAGCTTCGCTTGGCAAGCTTCTGGACTTCTCGGATCTGTTCTCTCTGAACCTCCGACGACCGTCCGAACTTCCGTCGAACTCTCGAACTCCCAACGTGATCATGATCTTGACTCCGGGGCAACTCCTGCTGCTTGTCTTAATCTCATCGTAGTTAATCCTGCACACTTATCTCAACACATAGATTAGATAACAAATGACAATTGACTTCATCATCAAAATCCGAGATTCAACAGCTATTGCCTTCTGCGCTTTTAGAACGAATTTCTAAGTTCAGAACTTTCCGAATCTACGTTTAGACGTAAATCGGCTTTTTCGTACGATAATTAGATTTCAGTTTACGTTTATGTCTTGATTTCAATCATAATTGCAAACTGCCTTCTACGCATGTATAAAATATATCTCAAAGTTCAGTATCTTCAAAATTGTCATTTAGACGTAAATTGGTTTTATCGTACGAATGTCGCATTTCAATTTGCGCTTGCATTCTGATTTTCATCATAAACTGCAAACTGCCTTTATAGATTTACTTTAACGTCATCTTGCTTAATCTTAAGTAATCTTAGAATCGGCTTTTACATCGAAATCGTTTTTTATCAAACGAACGCAGCTTTCGGTTTTAATTGCTGAAAAATTTCCGCTGCACTAATTCACCCCCCCCCCCTCTTAGTGCTCTTGATCCTAACAATTGGTATCAGAGCGGGGTTAACTCTCAAACGGATTAAAACCCTAGAGAGATGGCTTACGCCGGAAACCAAGAGGGCTATTCTATTACACGTCCACCCATGTTCAATGGGACGGACTACACCTATTGGAAGACCCGAATGAGGATCTTTCTTATTTCTATGGATTTTGAACTTTGGAATCTTGTCGAAAACGATTTTTCGAAGTCTTCTCTTCCAATGATCGATTGGAATGATTTGGAGAAGAAGGCTTTCGCTCTTAATGCAAAGGCTATGAATGCCTTATTTTGTGCACTTGATAAAAACGAGTTTAATCGTGTTTCGATTTGTGAAACCGCATTTGATATTTGGCACACACTTGAAGTGACTCATGAAGGCACAGTAGAGTGAAAGAGTCAAAAATCAATCTTTTGTTACACTCTTTTGAACTTTTCCGGATGAAACCGAGTGAGACTATTGGCGACATGTTTACCCGTTTCACGGATGTCGTCAACGGTCTAAAAGGACTCGGAAAAAATTTTTCGGATTTTGAGCTCGTAAATAAGATTCTAAGATCCCTTCCTAAGAGTTGGGATCCTAAAGTCACTGCTATTCAAGAGGCGAAAGATCTAAACAACTTCCCTCTTAAAGAACTAATTGGGTCATTAATGACCTACGAGATGACTTGCAAAGCTCATGAAGAGTAAGAAGACATCCTTCGAAAGAACAGGAAGGATATGACACTTAGAACTTTGGAAGACCACTTGAAAGAAAACTCAAGTGATGAGGACTGTGACAATGACTTGGCACTTCTAACAAGAAAATTTAAAAAATTCATTAAAAGAAACAAGTTTAAGAATGACACTAAAAATAAACTTGAACCCCAGAAGGACCAAGTTATTTGCTATGAGTGCAAAAAGCCGGGACACTACAAGAGTGATTGTCCCCAAGTCAAAAAGAGAACAACAAAGAAGAAGGCGCTAAAAGCAACATGGGATGATTCGAGCGCGTCCGAAGAAGAGGAGTCCAACACCAAGCAAGTTGCTCATTACGCCTTAATGGCCATCGGAGAAGAGGTAACGAATTTAATAGATGCAGATTTATCTTTCGATGAATTATTAAATGCCTTCAATGACTTATTTGATGAATGCAAAATTATTGGTAGAAAATACAAATTGCTAAAAAAGTAGCATGATAGTCTTATTTGTAATTTCGATAAGTTAAAAGCTGAATATCATGATAGTTTAGGCTCATGCATAAAATGCCATGATCTAGAAACTTTCCAAAAGGAAAACTTGTTACTTAAGGACACCTTAAAGAAATTTGAGGTTGGTAGCAAGTCACTGAACATGATCCTTGCAAACAAGGGTCACGTTCCCAAAAGAAGTGGAATTGGATTTGTGAGAAGTCATCACCAAAATCCAACCACCTTCATAAAAGGCCCCATCCTACATGTTCGACACCAAAACAAATGCAACTTTTGTTGCAAATTTGGACACAAGACGCATTATTGTCCATTCAAGAAAATTAGTCCAAACAAATTGATTTGGGTTCCTAAAGGAACCATGATAAACTCTATGCAACATGATAGACAATGTAGATCTATCTTTGAGGCACCCAAAAGCAAATGGGTACCTAAAAATTATCCCTTCCTGTAAAAATATTAAAAATATAAAAATTTTAGGCTGGAGCAAGAAATAATATTCTGCTCCTTGATTCTCGATATTCAAGATCCAAAAAAGGAACTCGTAATGCTCTCTATCCTAAATTACAGACGGAGATTATAAATTTAAAATCACAAATGCGACTTAAATACAACCTTATTTGACTTTTCAGAATTAGAAACGTATGATTCCCAAATTCACATATCCCCTGGATTTTCAAACCCATCAATTTCATCCATTCATAACCTTCGAATCTAACTCTGTATCATGAAGTGACTAAGTCTGTCATGAACTTGCAAGACTTACCAACTTGAAGAAACTATCACAAACATGCGTACGACATTGAGAGTATACACGTTAAAAATCTATCTTGATCGTGCAAAAGTCCTTGTCTTAAAATGAAAATTCTTACTTAATTATGTAAGTAAAGTTGATTGCTCTGAATAAAAATTCTCCTCAAGACAGAAAAACTCTCAAATCAGATCACACTGATCAGAACAAGTGCTCACCGCCTGCAGGCGGTGGCACCGCCCCAGCTGGAGGTAGCACCTCCAACTGTCACGTGTTGCAAGCGGTTGCACCGCTCTAGCCAGAGGTGCAACTGGCCACAACTCTGCCCCTTTTTAACCCAAGCTAGGGCCGGCGGTGAAACCGACCCTAACTCGCTCCCTTCCCTCCTCTGCTCTTCCAAGCCTCCTCCATCCCCATTTCTCCCATCTTAGCATCCCAAATACCCCTCATTTCGAAGCAAAGCATCAACAATCCTTCCCTCTCTCGAGGATCTCACTAAGGTACTATCTAAGAAGCCCTTAAACTCTGTTTTTTGATTCATTTACTCTTGCTCATCACTATTGTTCTAAACAACAATAGTTATGGGATCTAGAAGATCCTCAAGGGACAAAGGAAAGAGGAGATTAGTAGAAGATTTTGATCTCACCCTTTTCGATTCAAAATACCATGCTGAAAAATTTTCCTCTTTCGAACTTAGGAGTGTCAATAAGGGAAAATACGTAGACTTAAATGAACTAAGAGACTTAGAGATAATCCAATGGTTTGCAAACTTAGATCTACTTCCAATTTTATAAATTAACGAACCCATCTATCGAAGACTTGTTAGATTGTTTTACAACAACATACAAGTAGATGAAGAAGAAAGAATGTCCACCTATCTTTTAGGACAACACATCTCAATTACAGATAGATTCATTTGCGACATGATAGACATTCCCATGAAAAGTAGAGGACTTTACTTTAGAGGATCATGGGATGATGAAACTGTTGGAACAAGATACGTTGAAGCCCTAGGAACAATTTTTGCCAATCCCAACTTAGCATTTGTTCCTAAAAGTTGTGAACATCTACTGCCTCTAAACACTAAGGTACTTCATCATATCCTAACTAGCATCATTCTCCCTAAACAATACCATCATGATGAAGTAAGCCAATTAGAATTAGGAACTATGTATTTGATCATGAAAGGACATGACATCTGTCTTGGTTATCTTATCCAACAAAACATGTTAGAACTATCTAAGAAAGATATGATGCTCTCGTATGGTGGTATAATAACTAGAATAATGAAAGCCTACGATATTCTAATACTACCGGAAGAAGAAGTAATAAAAGTAGATAGATTTAGCATAATTAATAAAAATCTACTTCACCGATTAAGATGTTTTTATAGAAATGGTAACTGGGTTAGAATGCCAAGAAAAACTGATCCCCCTCAACCTGAACCAGAACCGAGAACACCAGTATTTAGGGGTACCCAATCTCCTCCGATCTGTCCATTTGAGGAAACACATCTATTTGAGCAAACTCATACATCATCTGTCGAAGATATTGGGATTCAGATGGACCGATTCGAACAAAGACAAGAACGACTTGAACAACGACAAGATCAAATCCTATCTGAGCTGCAGCAAATTCATCGTTAATTTGACTCCTTGTTTAGGCACTTTAATTTTTCACCTCATGAATGAGCTTGTATGAACACAATCATCTGTTGTTATTGTAAACTCCTTATGTTACTCACCATGATGTGCTTTGACTTGATCCTTGATATGGTTACCTGATATATTTTGAGCATATGTAGAGTTGTAAACATCTATCGTGATAAATATATGCCCTGTGCCTTGTGATAAATATAAACTAAATGGTTATCTCGGATTTTAACAGATTTTTCCCAACAAGAACATTATTAACTTAGAAATCTAAAATTATCTAATTAATAATCCTATTTAGTAATCTAATTAACAGGAAAGCTTAAGGATCTAAAACCATACCAAAATTAATTTTCTGATCTCTGATACGAGTTCTCTTTCTTCCCTTTCTCCCTCTCCGTTTCCTTTCTTCCTCTATCTTCTGGTTCGTTCCCTTTTGTTTTGTTTGGTTTCAGTGGTGGCTGGCTCAAGGCGGCTGTATCTTTTCTTATTATAACTTTAGCGGCATCGATCCAACTTAAGCTGAATTAAGAGAACTACTTATTGGGCTAGCCAGACCTAAAATAGTGAACCCAATATACTCCGTTTTAGACCTATAAAGTGGAGCACGCCTTTGTATAATGCAATTGATCATCATGTTCGATGGGATTTGATCTACAGAGTTCTTCTCACAAACATGATGATCTGCTTGTCCAATAGTAATAGACACCGTTATACTTGATTCTATTATGATGTGATAGTTTTCTTAGTATTAGTGGCACTTTGTCTATCACAATAGATGATATATTTATGTTATTTCAAGTTCAATTTTGGCAGGAAACTCATCAATCGTATTATTCTTTGCAAGCATTATTAGTCACTAAGTATTTTGCTCTTGTAGAAGAAAAAATAATATACCTTAGAAAGTTTTGATTACCATGACATAATTCTCCCATCAAAATGTTGGGGATAGAATACTTCAAACCAAATGAAAAAAATTTAAAGATTAATAATAATAAATTAGAACAAAATATTGATGAAAGATTTATATCGTTCAACACTCTATACGTATGCCCACGAAAAAGATCTAGTTCTTTACAAATCCTTTTTTACATCTTCTCATATAAATTTTTAAAAAAATTTCTAATTTTTTCTCTCGTTCTCCTTTTGCTTGCTAAGAACAAGCTCAAAAGCACTTAAAGTATTAACACATATCTTACTCTCGTCGTACCTAGAGATACATAAGATATTTATAAAATAATTAGATTTTAATTTTTTTTGAACAAGTTCTTCCAAACAGCTCCTACTTTTAAAAATTTTTCACACAACTTTTTTACTTTGACATATTTTGAAACAATGATCTTTAATTATGTGAAAAGATTATTTTATCCATTCTTTCATCAAATCCATCATCGCCTTATCGTCTTGTTGCTATTTATAGCCCTCACATGAGGGCCTATCATCGCCCATATCCTACCTCCATTTACAGCCATTGCACTAAGATTGATTATTTTCCTTCACTATACGTGGGTCTACCCCCCTCCGCTTGTAGCCCTCGTGTGAGGGTTGGTTGCCCCACTTTGCTTTGCATGGGGCAACTCCTCTTCGCTTGTAACCCTTATGCAAGGATTGGCTACCTCCCTTTGCCGTGCACAAGGTTGCCCCCTCCTCTGCAACCCTTGTGAGAGGGTTGGTTGCTCCCCTCTTGCATGGGCCATCTTGCATCGATTTTGAGTGAGCATTATTGTCGTAAATTGTTGGGTTTTAATGAGGGCAACAATGTAAGTAGATTTCAACGGATTGAGCTAGAGGCAAAGGAAGTGGCTGACGGAGGGATAGAATAATTATTTTTAAAAAATATTTCAAAAATTTTGAAAGTAGAGGCGTTATGCAAAAAAGATTTAAAAAGTAAGAATCTTTTATAAGAATTCGTGAAAAAAACTTTTTCATACACTTCATGTAAAGTTAAATGATTACCATATCTAGATATTTTGTAATTAATGACTTATGATTATTATCGTCAATATATGAGAAATTATGATTAATGGAAGCCATCTCCATTTTAAAATTCAAACATGAAATAAGACCAAAAATCATTTGGATGAATGATGCCATATCGACATTTGGAAAGAAAACCTCCACAAAATCAACACCTTTTAGTTGTTCACAACCTTCTGGCAACTAGTCAAAATTCGTACAATTTGATTTGTTTTTCACTATTATAATTTGATACAAAGACATTAACTTTCAAAACCTTTCTATCCTTTGATAGTTTGACCAAACTATTAAGTGTTATTTTGTGCAGAGACTCCATCTTTTCTTGCATGTCTCAGTCCATGCTGCTTAAAAATATTCTCTCTTTTTTTATCATTAAACATAACACTGATTCCAGCAGCAGTATGTTTCTCGATCTCGATAATATCCTGACTGCTGCCGCAGCAGTAAGTTCTTCATGTTTGAATCCTGAAATCAATAACGAAACTCTTGGCTTCCAAATACTACCGAAATGAACCGTCTTAATTTGTCATCAAATGGCGTCCTCCCACTTCCTCCCGTTCTCTCTTCCTGCGTGTCCCTCTCCGCTGAATCCCCCCACACCCTCCTGAAGATCCCTCCGACTCTCCTCTCCACCATCTTGGGCTACTGCTCCCACTTCTTGTGCTCCACTCCTCTCCAATATTGTCACTTTTTAACATCCTCCAGCCGCATCTGATTCCTCGAAACCACTGCCATCTTCTTATCTCAACAATAACTCTATTTCTTGGGCAGATCTTTTCTAAAACATATAACACCCAGAAAAGTTGGAAGCCGGCCCAAGATTTTGAAGCCAAACTTTAATGGATCGTAGACTCCTCGAAGCTTTCTCTTGAAATTGATCATGCAGAAACATGCACAAGTTCACTTGACAGACGAGGCATGAAAAAAATAGTACATATGGAAAATTCTTCCATCGCACCTCACCTTTGGTTTTAATCAAAATCGAACTCCCCAAGCCTTGGAGTTTTTTCAAATAGTTTTATATCGTTGATATAGTCGCTAGATTTTTTTGTTTCTATTTGAACTTCACTTTTTCTATCACAATAGATGATATATTTATCTCATTTCAAGTTCAATTTTCTCATCAATCATATAATTTATTTCTTTGCAAGCATTACTAGTCACTAATTCTTTTGCTCTTGTAGAAGAAAAATACTATAGTTTTTGAAATTTTGATTACTAACACACAACTCCAAAATATTGGGAAAAGAGAAGATTTCAAAAGAAAAGAAAATTCACAGCCATCACAATCAAATAATAAACTATAAAACTCATAGAAAAATTTATATGGTTCGATACTTGTTATTTACATTTATGAAGAAAGTCAAATTCTTCACCAACCCTATTATACACCATTTCACATAGACCTTATAAAAATTTTTCTAGTTTTTTCTTTTATCCTCTCTAGACATACTAAAAATAAACTCAAATTTTTAGTTCTCATCAAAATCTATAGGTATTTATAAAATAATCAAGCCCTCTAATTATATAATTTATTTCCATCACAAAGAAATCCTTTTTATACTAATACTTCTTTTTCTTCGAGGGCATCAATTCCAAAGATACTTGCCAGCCTCAACATAAAACTGATTTCATTATACAAGGTATGTAAATATATTTTGTACTCATATGATTGTTACCTTCAATAGAGAGAAAATTATGATTAATAGAAGCTATCTCCATTTCAAGAATCAAACATGAAAGAAGACCAATAATTCTTTTGGATGAGCCAACACCTTTTTGTTGTTCAAAACGTTTGACAACTAGTGTCATTATAATTTGATAAGAACACATTTATTTTTCTAAACCTCTCTATCCTTTGATAGTTTGACCAAACTGTTCAAGTTTTGTTTTGTGCAGAGAACCCATCTTTTCTTGTATGCCTCGTTGCTACTTTTCCCTCTAAAGTATTCTCTCTCTTTTATATTATTAAACATATCACTGACTTTTCTTGATCTCGATAATATCTTGATTATTGCCAAATTCTTTATGCTTGAATCGCAAAGACAATAACCAAAATCTCATCAATGATCTGGATTTTATCGGGTGAGATGATAAGGACTTTTTATATTTTTAAACAAAAGATTTCATCAATGATCTTCCTCATTGTGTCAAGTGCTCCAAGTTATAATAATTGATAAGGAGGTCTAACGCATGGATAATCCACAGTGTCACATCATATAACATCAAATACCTCTCATCAATTCAATTTATTGATCAAACATCATACTTGCATCAACACGGACTAGTTGCTACCTTAAATGCTTATTCATCTATACATACATGACTAGATAATGACCAATGATGCTATGTAATTACTATCGTGGAATAAATCCTCACTTAAATTATTTTTTAGACCCTTTATACAAGTTTCAAGCTAGGTGTGTTCCTTGCCGAATCATTCAATATTCTACTAAAGCATCGGATTAGTCTTTATCATACACATCTTATCGCAGTTTTTATAAGATCCTATGTCAAACTATTTCGTCTATCGATATCAAAATTGCAATAGGCTCGAACCTTAGGATGCAAGTGGCTCCGAACCCTGACATGTGGGTCGGGCAGAATCTATTGTAATAGAAATCAAACAAATCGAATGGTAAAAATTAATTAACCAAATTACAATAGGTCAACATGTTATATATTCTTCCAATACCTTCCATTTACCTTCCTAGTATTTTATTCATACGTCATATAAGATTCAGTCGCGTGTTCGCCACCCACCTAATAATAAAGTCACTAAAATCAATTCTGAAAAGTGGACCAACGCGGTGGACCCACTCCAGATAACGCTGCCGGCTTGCTGACGAAGCAAAACACCCAACCTTATCTGCATCCGCCCCACCTCAACAAACTCAACACATTTCTCTCTCTCTCAGTGGTGTTCGTACTCATTTCCATCAGCAACCTGTTTAAATATTGTGTGTTTATCTGAAAAGAAAATTCCAAATAAGATCCGAATCAATTAATGTGACAGTGGGTCGAAATTATATTTAATCCCAAGTCGATCCGGACCCGAAATGAGCGTGAAATATAAAGCATTTCTCGATCTTCGTCACCTCCTCTCCTGTTTGTCTATAATTGTCATGTGATGACGACATGGCCTCTGCGTGTCCATCCGCTGATCTGACGCTGCGTCGGCCGTTCGTTGTTATATCTCATTCACGTAGCACCAATCACAGCCGTCAGTGTCACAGCTCATCCGTCCGCAAAGTGAGGTAGGGATCCATCCAATCCACCGTAACGCGGTGGTTGTCCGTCGGCAGATCTCCGCCGGTAAGAGACGACGCTTGTGCTGGTGAACGGTGAGAGCTGGATTTTGTATGATTCCACTTAACAGCTGAGCTTGGAGGGGATATTTCCCTGTGAACGGAAGTCGATTCGCGTGTCTGCGTTCCCACAGAGTGAAGGATAAGCGTGGCGTCAGAAAAGGCGAGCACAGTGTGGGACCAGTTACTGTGGCCGGATGGAGACGGGACCCACCTTCGATGAACTCGCCGCGCCGCCGACCATATGCATTCCCCCTCTCGCGTTGTCTTCCTCTCTCTCTCTCTCTCTCACGGCAGCGAATAATTAATAGCAGCAATGCGTATGGCTATGTGAAGGTTTCAATTACTATTTAACCCCTCAATGATATATGTATATTAATAAATTTATCTTTTTTTAATAGGATCACATCACAGACTCAAGAAGATTATGGCCTCCAAGTTCTTATTTGGGTATAAATTACTTTGAAATTCGGGTGCACAATGTTTATCCAAAATTTAATATCAGACTTATTAACCATCTAAAATATTTTATAACATGGAGATGAATAATTAAGTTGAGCTGTGTCCTGTGTGAATGCTGAGCTGGAATATCTATCCTCGTGTCGACGAAAGGTTTAATAGTCATACAAAAATCAATCATAGTGGTCAGTTGAATTGTTTTATTAAAATGATCAAAATATTTATTAGCTGCAGTGTATATATATGTTCGTCAAAATAATTAGTGATAACCATGTACAGTAGCATTATTACGATATCTATTTTTGTATTTCTCCCAAATCCTATTTGAATATATAAGCGTAAGAAAAATGTATATTATCTAATTTAATAGCCGCATCCAAGTGGATTTAATCATCTTTTTACAGATATCCGTCGAGGATAAAAATGGCGTTTCAAGAGTGTGAGAGGGCATTTTCGTGAATAAAAGTTAAGGAACAGAATCACCTAAAGGAAGCCCCGCTTTTCTCCTTTTTAAATCAAATCGTTTAATTAGTTCGAGCAATGTAATAATAGTCTCTCAAATTGGTGCTTTAATTGGGGGTTGCTTTTGCTTGGTGGAGGAAGGGAAAGAGGAAGTGGAGTTGAGAGGCGAAGGGAAGGAGATAAAGATTGCCAGGGGTTTCCATTTCCATCGAATCTAAGGAAAGAAGCGACAGGGAGGGTTCCGTGGGTTGCGATGCCGGAGGCGGAGGACAGGAAAGAGGCAACGGTGGTGGAGACGGACAAGGAGACGGAGGAGGAGGACGATGCGGGAGGAAGAGATGTGGCTGCGGTGCTGGACTTCGACATGCTGTGCGCCACTGTGGCGCTCCAGACGCAGGGGCTCTCCGTGGGGAAGACGCGCCGGAAAGATTCGGTGGCAGAAGAGGCGAACGAGGAGGCGGGGTTGGAGTTCGGTGGCGTGCAGCGGATGTGGGAGGGCGACGTCATGGATTGCTTCGAGGACCGGCGCATCGCCATCGAAGCCGCATGGTGAAGCTTGTCTTCCCCAATCGTGCCTTGCGTTCCTTTTGTCTAAAGCATTCTTTTTCCTGGTTGTTTCAGTTGTGTTACAAAGAGGAGCCTTTTTGGGTCTCTTGAATTTGTGGTTCTTCAATAGGAAAGGCTTACATTTTTATCTTTCTTTGGTTGAATTCCTCTGATTCATATGAAGGCTTTCCGTACGACGTTTATCTGTGGCATTTTATTTTGTACTTGCATTTTGCTTTTTTTCCTTTCCTTTTGTTTCTTTTTGTGATTTACGTTTTATATCAGGATGCAATAGTTTGATGAAAAATCGCAGTGATTCTTTCTGCAACGAACACGGTCTTGATTGTTGATGTGAATTTCTATGATGTAATAATTTAAATGTTATTTTGCAGTTGCCCATGCTATAGATTTGGGAAGAACATGCACAGAGCCAACTTAGGGTCGTGGTTTCTTCAGGTGAGGCTTTATTCTTGGTTGCTTCAAGTTTTATATGATTTTTACCAAAAAATCATCTTTTTCGTGTGTATAAATAAGAAATGTAAAAGGAAAATATCGCTTTTGTTGCTGTGGTATTATCAAGTTAAAATTTGTCCCTAACATACTGTTTGATTTTGTTATATTTTTGTTTCTTAACTGGTTCTATTATTTTGAGCTGTTATTCACTGTTTGGTTACATTTTTGATAAAAATTAATCGTCTCTTTTGAGAGGATAATAATCCTGCTGTTTACCTAGCTAATCGGCCCAGGGCAGTATATAAAATTTCTATTTATTCTATATGGATGTGAATTTCCCTAGTGAATTCTGAATCTTCTTTGTTGAAATTTATCTGAGTGATTTTCATTTGTTGGGGAATATAGAATTTTCTTGGTGAATGTTTTCTTCGCACATGCACATAAGCATGCAAGCAAACACAAAAAAAGACTTTTTACATAGAAAATGTATATTCTAGCAGTGTGCATAAAAAAAAAAAATTGCTGCTGGGCAGACATTATGGACCTGACATATGGCACTGTCTATAATGATTTGCAAGGTTGACCATTTACTATTACTAATTTAACATCCTAGTAAATTGGCTGATGGGGAGACATTTTGGGACTTTTGTAGACCATGCTTTTACATTGTAAGAGAAGGGTCCTAGTAAGGCTGGATATGATCATTCTCTTAGCGCTGGTTCTGTTATGACATATATAGTTGACTATCTGTACCAACAAGCTATTACTGACTAGTCTAGGCTAAATAGGTCATGTTGCTTTCTTTTTCATAGGAGTTGAGAAGGCAACTTCCTTTACTATAAATATTCACTCTTGTGCTAATTACTTGTAACATCTCTATGGTTGACACATTCTGGTGCTAGTTTGACTATTGAATGCCAAATTACAATTATTCCAGCCTGTTACATCAAAGTTAATTTACTGGTGCAAATCGGCCATTTTCTTTGATATGATCTTCTATATTCTGGGTTTATATGGGAACTATGTGATTGTAATATAAGAATGCATTTGTTAACTACTGAATTCTACAGGGGAACTATTTTTCAGGGAATATTTTGTCGGCATGTATTTCTGAATACTTAAGGGATTATTTGTAGACTATGTATCACAAAGCATAATTCTTTTTTATGCCATCCGACATATTTTCGTAGTTGATATGTTTGCCTCTAGCTAGTGAATAAGTAGAATATAAAGTAAAATTAATATTATAGTGGAACATGATTGGATTTAGATGTGAATGACTAGTCTTCTAGTCATCCCATCTAGAAAAGATTGAAAGGAATTGGTTGCATTAGCTGATAAAAGATAATCAAACTAAACTTGTATTTCTGGAAGTAGAAATGTATTTATTCCAAAGCTTGGGATGTGTGCTTAAATCTAAGGATCCTAAGCTAGATAGATCCAGCATGTTGTGATTTCGTTGAATTTTAAACACTTCTTTTTCTTGAGAAAGGTTAAACATCAAGCTTTGGACTTGAAATTACATAGTAATTTTTTATGTTCCTCATTAGTTTTTGCAACACATGATATTGAACCATATATAATACTAATTGCTGATGTTGATTGCATAAACATTAATTACGCTGTCTCGTGTATAAATATATTACACATGCTTTCCATTTAAATATTTTGTAAATCTGGTCCTGGTCCTATTTTTCACTTGTTATGTTGCACAAATAAATTTATCTCTTTCCACAAAAGTGTATGCAGTAGGATTATGCATCACTAATTAATTCAATGTATTACAAAATCTTCTTACTTAAAAAGTTTGCATGGATGCTTAAGTTTCCTTTTATTACCTTGTTGAAGTTTCTCCTTGTGCTATTTGTTTCATATCACCTTCATTGATTTGATTTTTTTTTTTTTGGGTACAGGCAATGGTGTATTTTATCTTTATAGTTGTTTCATTGTTCAATTTCATAGCTTTTGGTATTACCGACCATCATAGCTTCTTATATATGGGAATTGTATCTACCATCTTGACGGGGTTGTATTTGGGTTACTTCCGTACCCGAATAAAGAAGCAATTTAACATACGGGTATGCATCTCTTCCTAGTTTATTATTGTTCTCAATTTTCTTGTGCTATATTTTGTAGTTTGTAAATTAGTTGTGCTTCATGTACAACCCATGGCTAACTTTTTTTTTCCATTTTCATGTTAAAAATAGGAAGTTCACTAGTCAACTCAAATGCTTGCTCTTTTATGAGCTTCTTTAACAAAATTTCCACATGATAGGGTATTAGAAAATTGTATAGGGAAATAGTTTAGCAATTTGTTTTATTTGTGAGAAATTAGATACTTGAATTGTGATGGCACATTATAATTTGTGGTGGCAATGGAAGTTGCGGATGGTGACGTCATGGGCGGAGGAAGCTTTAGATTTGTTTATCGGTGGCGGAGGAAGTTGCAGTCCTCTCTCTCGATGGTAGAAGGAGCTGGACACAGAAGTAGCGACAGTCCTGTGTGTCAGCGATGGTGGCAGTGACGAAGGAAGTATTGGTAGCGAAGACATCGACTGTGCAAGGGTTTAAGGCTCGGGGTCACGTGAGGGGGTAGGGGGTGGGTTTTGCAATTATAGTAATACTATGTAGCTTAGTTGGTTCAATCGAACCAACTAGCTACTGTTTAACTAAACCAGACTTAATAGTTTGGTTTGGTTGCATGGTTTCAACCAAACGCTGCCCGAGGCACCTAGTGCCTTAGTTCAGGCAAGCACCCATGTGGCGCTTCACTAAAGCGCCCCACCTAGCCAATCTATGAGGCGCTCAAGCCTCACCTCGCCTCGCTTCACCCGAGTGGCTAGGTGAGCGCCCGAGCACCTATTTAAATCCCTGTATGAGTGTACAAGTCTTTTGTTTACTAAACCTTGTGAAACAAATGATTCTGACACTTATGCTGGGACTTGTTAAGGTGAACCATTATCTAGTAAAAGTATAATTCTTCTAAAACTATTGAGATTATCTTTATGCTTAAAAGGTTACAGTGAATAAAAACAGATGATATTTTGCTAGATTGAGTTCCATTTGGATCTTTAGGAGTGTGATTTCTATGTGATTTATCTCTGCAATTTTTTCTCCTGTAACCAGTTTTGTCATACTAAAGATTGCCAACATCACTGAATGCTTGAGGTTTCACCTTGAGGCATGAGCTATGAGATTTTTTTATTTGCACATAATATTTGAATATCTTTTTTAATGTGCTTCCATAGGAGGAGTATATGGTAAATTAGGTAGCTGTATGAACGATATTTTTACAACACAGGGACCTGTTTGCAAGATCAATGAGATCTGTCAAGTATTGAAACTGCCACATGGAGAACAGTGGAAATAGACTAGGCTCTCATGTTACCTCATTGTGCCCATAATAAACAAACTTGGTCATACTTATATTTTATGCATGATAATGATAATTTATCAACATGTGTTGTTGTCTCATTGGTGCCAACTCTAGCTTCAGACATACTACTGACTCATTCTTTTGATATATAAGTTTGGATGCTTGCATTCTTGGATTCTTTTAACATACGTTTTATTTGTTTGCAGGGAAGTGATAGTTCTTTAGATGATTGTGTTAACCATCTCATCTGCCCTTGTTGCACATTATGCCAGGTTACTATAAGATCCTTAAAAAATTGCAGATTAATATTATTCACAAGACATTTGCCAAGGATTTTTATGACATGCTGTGTTTCATTGGCTTGGTCAGGAATCAAGGACATTGGAAATGAACAATGTCCAAAATGGTGTATGGCATGGTCGGGGCGACACGTTATGCTTAGCTACTGGTGGTGAAGGAAGCAAGGTGTTCACAGCTCTCCGCAAGCCTCCTCTGTTTCCAACCAAATCTCCAGATATTTGTAGCATGGAGAGAACAACAAATGGCAGTGAGCACTTATGGAATGCAGACGGAAGCCATTCTGAGCCTCTAGTCCCATCAGTCCAATTAGGACAGCAAGCTTGAAATACAAGCTAGCTGTCTGTTATGTTCTTAGATTAACATTGGGAAGGAAGTCGAAGTTTAATGGCCATTTTTCTACTTGAAGCTGACTCAAAAAGATTCTTTGTAACGATATCCCAGAAAACTATGATATTGAAAAGTTTCATGAAAGGAAAGGACTTGGCTGGTTGACTTGCATGGTTGTCAGATAGGTCAGAACCATTCTGGTCATTGTAATTTCATCCAATAATGCAAAGCTAGACTCACTGTGGAGTCTATCAAGTAGGAAATCTGTTTTATTACATTAGTTTCAAGTAAATATCCAAGAAGGTGTGCTGGTCAGGATTGTTGATGTTTGTATCTTGTTAAGATTGTCCCCTCAACAATTTATCTTTATCAATTCTTACTAAACTTTTGATATTTGATATAAGAGAACTTGGTGAATTAAATTTTTTTATCTTAATGAGAAAAAAATCATCATAATCATATTATAGTAGTCCTTGGTTGAGACAGAATGCGATCTGTATAGCCACTATTATAATTATTTTATTAGGATATATCTAGCTAGCTATATGCAAAAATTACAATCCCACATACAACAACCATAATTAATATATTATCGATTTTCACTTTCTTTTTTTGTCACATCTTTTATCTAATTCCAAGAAGTGGATATAGAGATTCAAATAATCACATTAGAACTTTTATTTTCATTCGTAGCTGTAATCGATTAAATTCCTCTAGTGATATACCTACAAACATTAAAATTGTTTAGCATATCCTTTTAGTTAGTATCCATACAAAATACTCAAAGTCAATAACTTCAAACTATCATTACTAATAGTTAGGATAAATCCAAATAAAACATATAAATATATATAATAATATCTCAAATATCCCTAACATTAAATATATATTAATTTTTTTGATTCATTTTGGTGTGAATTGTGAATTGTGAATGGTGATTTTTACATGTTCTAGTAAATAAAATTTATTTTTTTAGGAAAGAAGATTCAAGTTTGCATGAAATATTAATGGTTCTCCTCTTTGGCTTGTATCTTATAATAATAGTACTTCAATTATTTCTAGACCCGCTTTAACTCGGCATATAACTCAAGAAAGATACGATATGATCTCAGCGTATGTACATGAACAGAATTTGATGCACATTGCATGTGATAATTGGTTGGATACTTTCTTCTCAGACCACTAGAAACCCTCATTGCTTTCCATCTATAAGGCTCATCTTCATTCATTAATTGCCTATGCAATTGCTCTCCCATCTTCTCGGATGCTTTCAATCCCATGAAATTCCTAAACATTCCTAGGATCCTATCAATCGCAGCTTCCAAAGGTATCGATCACCTTTACCTCCTCTTTTGTTAATGTTTGCATCTTGTAAAGTTTGTGGCCGAGGATAATTCATCTTTAACAATTCTTACTACACTTTTGATAATTGATATCAGAAAACTAGGTGAAACAAATGATTTTTTTTTATTTGAATAAGAAAAAAAACCCACTATTTTTAATTATTTCATTAGGATATATCCAATTACATTTGAAAATTATAACCCCAAAGGCCGTTGGGCTGACAGCCCATAGTGGGTTCAGCCCATGATGGACTTTAACAACCCATCTCCTCTAATACCTAACCCTAAATCATATTAGAGGGGGTATGGTGGCCGCAAAAAAGAGGCGGAAAAAGGGTAACAGTAAAGGCGAAAATTGCAGTCACATGATTCCAAAGAAAAGAAGGAGAACAAAGACAACGTAGAGAGACTGTTCTCAATCATCTAGTAGTGTTTTCATCTCATGTTAGATCAGATCTATAGTAGATTCTCATTGTGATTATTTGGAGAGAATTTAGATATTGTGCACAGTGATGTAATCCTTATATCTCAGTTATTCTCTTGTAATTGTTGCTAGGGTTTTGGGCAAGAGATTGAGATTTATATATTCATTATTCTCATTGCGGATTATCTTTAGTTTGCCCCATAGTTTTTACCCTTCATATTGGAGGGATTTTCCATGTATATCTTGTTAGGATCGAAGCGACACTAAGAGGGAGGGTGAATTAGTGCAGTGGATTAAAACTTGTAATTTTGAAACCAAATTTGTAAATACGAGGAGATTTTGATTCGACAATAACTTGAGTAAAGTGAAAAGATGAAAACGAAAGCTTGCTATAGTATAAATAACAATTTTAGGAAGGTAAGTACTCACACATTCAACGAACATACTAATTTAAAGTAGTTCGGTCAAATGACCTACATCCACTTACGAAGCTTTCTTCAATGAGGCTCCTAACTTCCACTAGCAAATCACTTTGAAGGGGAAGGACAATTACCCCTCTTACAACTTTTACAAGTGGTTCATACTCGTACAAGTTTTCAATGAAAAGGAAGGAGGTGAACACTCAAGTAATTGAAAAGAAGGCTTGCTAAAAACTTTACAAAGGCTTTTATCTCAATCTATTGCTTCTCAAAAAGTTGTGCTCTGCTGAGAATTGAGGGGTATTTATAGGCCCCAAGAGGATTCAAATTTGGGCTTCAAATTTTGAATTCTCTTGGGTTCTCGATGCTGGCGGTGCCACCGCTTGTCAGTGTCTGACATTAACAGTGTACTAGTGGTGCCACCGCCGGACCTCTCGGATGCTGAGCAGTGCCACCGCCCGATCCTTCGGGTTCTGGGTGGTGCCACCACTTAGACTGTTCCAGCTCACTAGTTGGGCTCCAAACTTGGCCTAAACCAACTCAAATTCGGGCCCAGTTGGCCCCTAACTAGATTATATGATTAATTCTTAATCTTAACTCTAATTACATGCAAACTACGAAGTTAAGACATAGTCCTAGGCAGATCTTATAACCGGCAATGTCGAGTTTCCTTCCGGCGAGCTTTCCGACGATCTTCCGGAGATCTTCCGATACACCCTTGGATTTCTTCCGGCGGACTCCCAGTGGGCTCCCAATCTTGTGGCGAGTTCAGCGAGTAGCCGAGCCTTCTCGGTGATCTCCGCAAACCTTCGACGATCTCTTCGGCGGACTTCCGAAAACTCCGACAAGTCCCCGATTTCCTCTCGGTTGGTTCCGGCAGCATCTCCGACGAATCTTCGGACTCTCGAACACCTATCGAACTTGACTCCGATAGACTTACTTTCTGTCTTCAAGCTATCGTAGTTAATCCTGCATATGTAAAACCAAACTTTGATCGAGACAATTACTCCTAAGCAATCAAGTTATCTGGCATGTCATTGGTCCCTCGATGCTTCATCCGATTCTTCGGCGTATCATCCTCTCTTGTGGCCTATTGCCCAATCGGCTAGTTGACTCTGCAACTCCGATATCCTTGGTGCAATACCCACTTTTCTTAGCCCGATGCCCGAATCCACGGCTCGAAGCCTTCTGTCGATACGTCGACCGATCCACCGGCACAACGTCCAATCTTCTGACATGTTCCTCCGGCATAACATGATTTTCCTGCTATAATTGTCTCATCATAATCGAAGCATCCTACGTCACTCAAAAACGCAGATTAAAACATAAACACATATTGATTGGTTTTATTATCAAAATCCGAGATTCAACATATCTTGGTGTTCTATTTGATTGTGATTCCATTTAATTCCGTTGCGTATTATGGCCTACTAGTATTTGTTCATATACAAAAGTTTATCTCTTTATATCCCATCAACTAGTATCAGAGCAGGGTTTTGATGATTTAATTTTGTATTTAAACATGGAGGCCAATAGTGTTTCTCGCATGATTAGTTTGAATGGAAACAATTGGTTAATATGAAAATCAAGAATGGAAGATATCTTGTATTGCAAAGATTTGTATGGACCTTTGTAGGGGGATAGTGTAAAACCCACAATTATGACAGATTATGAGTGGAAGAGGTTAGATTAAAGAATAGTTGGGTTTATTCGACGAAGGCTTGATGATAGTGTCTTTCACTATATTTCTACTGAAATTTCTGCATATTCTCTTTGGAAAAAGTTGGAAAGTCTCTATAAAAGAAAAATAGTTGGCAACAAAGTTTTTTTGATAAAAAAACTTATGAACCTAAAATATAGAGAGGGTGTTTCTATTGTTGAGTATTTGAATGAAATGCAAAGTATCACTAACCAGTTATCCTCTATGAAATACCTCTTGATGATGCGTTGCAAGCATTGTTACTTTTCAGTTCATTACCAGAAAGGTTTCCCTCAGTAATTCTGCACCAGATGGTGTTGTGACTATGAGTTAAGTAACAAGCAGTTTGTTGAATGAGAAGTTGAGAAGAAAGAATTCAACAACATCTCATAATGATTCACAAGTACTTATCTCAAAGAACAGAGGAAGGTCGAAGCAATTCACGCTTGGGTAGAAGCAAATCAAGATCAAGAAAATATATTGTTTGCTATAACTATAGTAAGAAAGGACATTACAAGAACCAATGCAAGTAACCTAAGAAGAGCAAGAAAAAGGGAAAAGAAGTGGAGTCTATAAAGTCAAAAGATAATATTATAGCTATAGTGTAGAGTAATGATTATTTGATTTTGTCTCCTTCTGATGATATATTTTTTGTGTATATCAGGATCTTGAGTGGGTGATTGACACAAGTGCTTCTTATCATGCTACACCATGGAGAGAGTTTTTTGCTATATTCAGGTCTGGAAATTTTGGTGTTGTCAAGATAGGTAACTATGGCATGGTAGATATCATTGGCATACGTGATATCCATTTAAAGACCAACCTTGGCTGCAAGTTGGTGCTTAAGGATGTGAGGCATGTGATTGACTTGAGGCTAAATTTAATTTCAGTTGGAAGGCTAGATGATGAAGACTATGATAGCATATTTCACAAAGGGCAATGGAAGCTCAGTAAGGGTTCTCTTATTGTGGCTAATGGAAAGAAATGTCATACTTTGTACAAGTTGTAGGCTAAAGCTTATGATGAGCAGTTAAATGCTACAGAGAAAGACTTCAGCATAGAGTTGCGGTATATGAGACTATGACACATGAGTGAGAATGGGCTACAAGCTTTTTCCAAGAGAGAGGTATTGCCAGACCTCAAATGTATACATTTGAACTCTTGTATTGATTATTTGGTTAGTAAACAACACAAAGTTTTATTTGCTAGTCCTATTTTATCTAGAAAAATACATGTCTTAGACAGTGTTTATATAGATATATGTGGTCCTTTGAGGACAAAAACTCCTAGTGAATCTATTGATATTCTTGGTATAAGTGGTGCACTTTATTTTGTCACTTTATATATGATTTTTCTAGAAAAGTTTGGGCCTATGCTTTGAAGACTAAATATCAGGTTATTAATGTCTTCAAAGAGTTTCATGTTAGGGTTGAAAGGGAGATAGAAAGACAATTGAAATGCATAAGATCAGATAATGGTGGTGAGTACACATGATTATTTAATGATTATTGTAGGTCACATAGGATCCAACATGAGATGATAGTTCCTAGTACACTTCAACATAATACAATTGTAAAGAGGATGAACTACACCATCATAGAAAAGATCAGATGTTTGTTTTCACAGGTCAAGCCACACAAAAAGTTTTGGAATGAGGCTTTGAGGACTACAGTTAATGTGATCAACTTGTCACCATATACAACCCTATATGGTGATATTGCAAAGCATATATAGTCAGAGAAAGATATTTTCTACAAGCATTTGAGAGTGTTTGGTTGTCGTTCATTTGTACATATTCCAAACAATGAGAGGTCCAAGCTGGATGATAAGACAAAAGAATGCATTTTTCTTGACTACTCATATGATCATTTTGGTTACAAGCTTTGGGATCCAAAAAAATAGAAAGTGTTTAGAAGCAGAGATGTAGTCTTCATTGAGTGGTACAGAAAATTTGATTCATTTATGATGAAAAATTGATATAAAAGAATAGCTTCAGATCATTGTGCATACATCAAATGGTGAGAATTTTATAATTATTTTACTTTATGTTAATGACATGCTTATTCTTGAGAAAGATATGTCTAAAATTGATAGGTTGAAGAAGGAACTGAGTGAGTCTTTTGCAATGAAGGACATGGGACCAGCAAAACAAATACTGGGCATGCAGATTTCCCGTGATAGAAAAACTAATAAGATTTGGTTGTCACAGGAGAAATATATCAAGAAGATATTGGAAATGTTCAGTATGAGCAATGCAAAGCCAGTTGGTTCTCCTCTTGCAGGTCACTTCAAGTTGTGCTTAGAACAGAGTCCATCAAGCGATGAGGAGAAGGAGAAAATGCAAAAAGTTTCTTATGCTTCAGCAGTTGGAAGTTTAATGTATGCAATAGTATGTACGAGGCTAGACATTGCATATGTAATGGGTGTTACTAATAGATTTCTTGCAAATCCAAGCAAAGAGCACTGGATAGTGGTGAAGTGGATTTTTAGATATCTTAGAGGGAGCTCTAAGGTTTGTTTAAGCCTTAGAGGTGGACCACCTATGTTGATAAGTTACACAAATACATATATGATAAGAGATATAGATATGAGGAAGTCAACATCAGGTTATATACTTACTTTTGTAGGGAGAGCTATGTCATGGCAATCCATATTATAAAGGTGTATTGCTCTCTTCACCATAGAGGCAGAATATATTGATGCTATAGAGGTATGCAAAGAAATATTATGGATGAAAGAATTCTTGCAAGAATTGGGGCTGAAATAGAAAAATTATGTGGTGTATTATAACAGCCAGAGTGCCATCTATTTGTGTAAGAACCTAACTTTTCATTCAAAGTCAAAGCATATAGATGTCAGATACCACTGGATTCGAAATGTACTTGAAAAGAAGTAGTTGTAACTTCAGAAAATTCACACAGATAACAATGGAGCAGACATGTTAACAAAGACCTTACCAAAAGAAAGACAGGAGATATGCTGACAGCTGGTCACCATAGCTTCACATTGAGGAGTAATAGGACAGCCTTCCTTATGGGCTGAAAGGAGAGGTTGTTAGGCTGACAACCCATGGTGGGCTTTAATAGCCTACAGCACACCTCCTCTAATACCTAACCCTAAATCATATTAGAGGGGGTGTGGTGGCTGTGAAAATGAGGTAGAAAAAGGGTAGCAGCAAGGGCAAAAATTGCAGCCACATGATTCCAAGAAAAGGAGGAGACCAAGTCAGAAAAATAAGAGAAAGAAAGGGAAGAAGACCATGATAACGCAGAGAGACTGTTCTCAATCATCTAGTAGTGTTTTCATCTTAGGTTAGATTAGATCTACAATAGATTCTTACTGTGATTACTTGAGGAGAATTTAGATATTATGCATATTAACATAATCCTTGTATCCTAGTTATTCTCTCGTAATTGTTATTAGGGTTTTGTGCAAGAGATTGAGATTTGTATATTCATTATTCTCATAGTGGATTATCTTTAGTTTGTCCCGTGGGTTTTACCTTTCACGGTTTTTCACATATATCTTAGTGTTCTATTTGATTGTGATTTCATTTAATTTCGCTGTGTGTTATGGCCTGCTAGTATTTGTTCATATACAAAAGTTTATTTCCCTTTATATCCCATAATAACAATGATCATGATTAATATATTATGGGTATAGACATCCAAATAATCACGTTTAAAATTTTTATTTTCAAACATTTGCAGTTGCAATCAATTAAATTCTCATGAAGTGATATCCCTGGACACATTAAAATTATTTAGCATATTCTTTTAATTAATATCCATACAAAATACTCAAAGTCAATCGCTTCAAACTATCACTAACTTTAGTTAGGATAAACCCAAGTAAAATATATAAAATTATATGAACTGTGAATGGTGATTTTTAACAATCCTATAGTAAATAAAATTTATTTTTTTGAGAAAAAAATTCGAGTTTATATGTAATATTAATAGTTTGCTTGTAAATAATAATAATGGTCCTTCTGCTATTTATAGACTTGCTCCAACTCATCCCTCAAAAAAAGATCGAGATCTTTACGTGTGCATGTGAACAAAATTCGGTATACATTGTGTGCAATGGTTAGTTGGATGCTACCTTCGTAGACCATTCGAAACACTCACTACTTTTCATCTATAAGGCTTCTCTTCAGTCATTGGGTGTCTATGCAATTGCTCTCCCATCTCCTCGGATGCTTCTAATGCATAAAAGATTAGTGATTTTAGAATACTTTTGGGATCCTACCAAACATAGCTTCCAATAGTATCAGTCACCCTTTCCTTCTCGTTTGTTGATGTTTGCATTTTGTAAAGTTTGTCCTCTTAGAATAATTCATCATTATCAATTTCCATTACACTTTTGATAATTGATATTAGAGAACTAAGTGAATCAAATCATTTTATTTGAATGAAAAAAATACTATCATAATTATATTATAATGGCCCTTGGTTGTGACAGAATGTGACCTAACAAATAGCTACTATTACAATTATTTCAACAGGATACATATAGATACATGCTAAAATTACAACCCCAATGACAACAACCATAATATATGTATTGTGGATTACCATTTCCTTCTTTGTCACATCTTTCATCTAATTCCAACTACAAGTGGATATAGACATCCAAATAATTACGATTAGAATTTTTAATTTCAAGCATTTGTAGTTGCAATCAATGAAATTCTCCTGAAATGATATCCTTGCAAACATTAAAATCGTTTATCATGCCCCTTTAATTAATATTCATACAAAATACCAAATTCAATCACAGTGAATTATCATTCCCATTAATTAGGATGAACCCAAATAAAATATATAAATATATATGATACTATGTCAAATTTCCCCAACATTATATTTATATATATATATATATATATATATTATTTTGATTTGTTTTGGTGATTATTATATGTTTATAATAAATAAAATTTAGTGCTTTTTGAGAAGAAAAGATTCCAATTTTCATGTAATATTAATGGTTTATTTGTTTTGCTTATAAATAATAATAATAAAACTCAAGGAGTTCATCGACTCGCCCCAACTTGGCACACGATTCAGAAAGATACGAGATCTAAACATCCACAAGTGAATAGAATTCGACGCACATAGCATGTAATGGTTGGTTGGATGCTTTCTTCTTAGGCTATTTGAAATCCCCATCGCTTTTAATCTACAAGGCTCCTCTTCATTTGTTGTTTGCTTATGCAATTACAGTCCCATCTCCTCGGATGCTTCTATGATCCTATGATAGGTGATTTTTGAACATTTGTATGATCCTATCAACCATAGCTTCTAAAGATATCAATAATCCTTTTCTTCTCTTGTGTTGATGTTTGCATCTTGTAAGGTTTGATCCTTCAGAACAATTCAACTTTATCAATTCGTACTATACTTTTGATAATTGATATTAGAGAACTTAGTGAATCATATCATAATTTTTATCTGAATGAGAAAAAAATACCATCACAATCATATTATAAAGGCCCTTCATTGAGATAGAATATGACCTACTGCTTAGACACTTCTAAATTATTTCATATTACAACCCCAATCAATGACAATGACCACAATTAATATATTGTCGATTACCACTACCTAATTTCAACTACAAATGAATATAGACATCTAAATAATCATACTTAGAACTTTTATTTTCAAGTATTTACAATCGCAATCAATTAAATTCCCTTGAAGTGATATCCCAGCAAATATTAAAATTGTCTAGTATAACCTTTTAATTAATATCCATACAAAATACTCAAAGTAAATAACTTCAAACTACCATTAGCATTAGTTAGTATAAACCCAAATAAAATATGTAAAATTATATGATAATGTCTCAAATATCCTCAACATTAAATATATATTAATTTTTTGGTTTGTTTTGATGTGAACTATGAATTATGATTTTTATATGTTCTATAGTATATAAAATTTAGTTTTTTGGGAAAAAAGATTCGAGTTTGCATGTAATATTAATGGTTCTCTGATTTTATTTATAAAGAATAATAATAGTACTCCGGCTATTCACAAACTCTCTCCAACTCGGCAAATGACCTTAGAAAGAAAGATATATACTCTTGACATCCCCATGCGAATAGAATCCAGCTCACATTACCTATAATGGTTGGATGTATGCCTCATTCTTAGACAATTTGAAATCTCCATTGCTTTCCATCTATAAGGCTCCTCTTCGTTCATTGATTATCTATGCAATTGCTCTCCCATCTTCTCGGATACTTCTAATCCACCTAAGACTAGTGATTCCTCAATGCTTATGGGATCCTACCAACCGTGGCTTCCAAAGGTATCAACCACCCTTTTCTCATTTGTTGATGTTTGCATCTTATAAAGTTTATCACCTCAGCATAATTCATCTTTATAATTCTTACTATACTTTTGATAATTTATATCCAATTGGTAAATCAAACCATTTTTTTTATCTGAATGAGAAAATAATACCATCACGATCATATTATAATGGCACTTTGTTGAGACAGAATGTGACCTAATATATGTCAACTTCTACGATTATTTTATTAGGATACATCTAGCTATATGCAAAAATTATAAACCCAAAGTCAATGTCCATAATTAATATATTATTGATTATCACTTCCTTCTTTGTGTCACATCTTTCACATAATTTTAATTATAAGTGGATATACACATCCAAATAATCTCACTTAGAATTTTTATTTTCAAGCATTTACAATTATAATCAATTAAATTCCCCTAAAGTGATATCCCTATAAATATTAAAATTGTTTAGCATGCCCTTTTAATTAATATCCATACAATATACTCAAAGTCAATCACTTCCAACTACCATTACCTTTAGTTTGGATGAACCCATATAAAAAATATAAATAAATATGATAATATCTAAGATATCATTGATATTAAATTTATATTAATTTTTTGGTTTGTTTTGGTGTGCATTGTGAATGGTGATTTTTATATGTTCTATAGTAAATAAAATTTATTTTTCTGTGAAAAAAGATTTGAGTTTGCATGTAATATTAATGGTTCTCCTATTTTGCATGTAAGCAATAATAATAATAGTACTTTAGCCTTTCACAGGCCTACTCCAACTTGACACACGACTTAGAAAGATGTAGGATCTCGACGTTTGCATGTAAACAGAATCTAATGCCCACTTTGTGTTGTGCTTGGTTGGATACTTCTTAAACCACTCGAAACCTCGACCACATTCCATACGTAAGGCTCCTCTTCATTTGTTAGTCACATATGCAATTACTTAACTATCTTCTTGGACGCTTCTAATTCACTAAAGATAAGTGATTCCTGAACACTTTTTGGATCCTATTATAGCAGCTTCCAAAGGTATCAGTCACCCTTTCCTCCTCTTCTGTTGATGTTTACATCTTGTAAAGTTTGTCCCCTCATGATAATAATTCATCTTTATCAATTCTTTCTACACTTTTGATAAATGATATCAGAGAACTTTGGTGAATCAAATATTTCTTTTTATTTGAATGAGAAAAGAATAGCAACGCAATCAAATTATATTGGCCCTTAGTAAAACTAAATGTATAGCTAATATAACAATTATTTCATTAAGATATATCCAGCAATATGCAAAAAAAAAAAAAAAATTAAAACAATAACCATAATTAAATGAGCACAATGCCTTGTTTTGCGCTTTAGATAAAAACGAGTTCAATCAAGTGTCTATTTATGAAATAACTTTTGATATTTGGTACATACTCGAAATCACTCGTAAAGGTAATAGTAGAGTAAAGGAGTCCAAAAATAATCTTTTAGTCCATAGCTATGAGTTGTTTTGGATGAAACCAAGTGAAACCATTGGAGACATATACACCCGGTTTACGGATGTCATCAATGGTCTAAAAGGACTTGGTAATTTTTTTTTTAATTTTGAACTTATTAATAAAATTTTGAGATCCCTTCCAAAGGGTTGGGACCCTAAAGTAACGATCAAACAAGAGGCCACCGACTTGACTAATTTCCCTCTTGAAGAATTTATTGGGTCATTAATGACCTATGAGATGACTTGCAATGTTCATAAAGAGCTTAAGAACAATCTTCCAAAGAATGAGAAGGATATAATACTAAGAACTTGTGAAGACCACTTGAATGAAAATTCAAGTGATGATGACTATAATGATGACTTGGTACTTTTGACAAGAAAGTTAAAAAAATTCATAAACCCAAAGTCAATGTCCATAATTAATATATTATTGATTATCACTTCCTTCTTTGTGTCACATCTTACACATAATTTTAATTATAAGTGGATATACACATCCAAATAATCTCACTTAGAATTTTTACTTTCAAGCATTTACAATTATAATCAATTAAATTCTCTTAAAGTGATATCCCTATAAATATTAAAATTATATAGCATGTCCTTTTAATTAATATCCATACAATATACTCAAAGGGATATCACTTTGAAGCGATCAAGGAGGGCCGATCCCCTCGAAGCTCTCATACCAAATGATAAGATCCTAAAGTCTTATCGTAGGCTCTGATACCAAATGATAAGACCATAAAATCTTATCGTAAAAAAGAAGAGAAAGGAGATGATCACTTCGAGGGGATCGGCCTCCTTGATCGCTTCGAGGGAATCGGCCCTCCTTGATCGCTTCGAGGGGATCGACCTCCTAGGGTTTGTCAAAAGACAGAATAGTATTTTTCATAGATAACTGAAAAAAAACAGTTACATATCTATTTATAGAGTTTCACCTAAAGTCCATCATGACTTGAACTCTAATAATAAATAAATATTAAATAAATCTCTACTTGACTCTAACTAAACCAAACCGACTCAATAAATAATTGGACTAAATAGACTCAATAAACATTATTCAAAAGCTCAGAAAAAGGGTCCTAATAGTTCCTCCCTCTTCAAATCAGCCTTGTCCTCAAGGCTGAGCAGCATCAATCTCGGGGAGCTTCTCTTTCAACACTTTAGCCATAGACTATCTGCAACGCATCACAACCCGTTGATCAAGTAAGTATGGTCTCCACTTTTTGATAGTGTAAACAACAGGTCGGTCTTTCAGTATAGTAATCGTTGCATGGAACTTCTGGCCCTGTATAATCAATTTTATCTTTGAACCTTTGCTATCACAAGTGAAAATCCATCCATCAACGATCTTTACTTCGAATCTATCATAGTCTTCAATGTGGTGGGCCAATCGGTCAACAATCTCACTGTCCATAAAATTATTAGTGCTACTAGTATCAATCAAAACTATAATAGGCTGATGTTCTACAATTTCGGCAACTTCCATAGTTTGCGGGTTAGAGTAGTCGGCTAATGTATACATTGTATGTACAGTAGGTTCAACGTCTTCATTAGAATTTATACCTTCATGATCGGAGTCCACATTCTTAGCTTTCGGCTCCTCTCCAATTGGTTCAATCATCAGAAGTTGCACTTGTTTACATCGGTGCTCCATACTCTATTTTTCATCATAGTACAAACCCCTTGCTGATCTTTCATTGCTAATTTTTTTCTCATGTAGATTTGCAAATGAGATCGCAGCTATCATAGCGCAGGGTTGACAAGCCTTAACTTCACACCGGATCTCTAGAATAAGCCCTTCAATAAATGTATCCAGAAGTTGTCGGTCCGACCAATCTCTAGCTTGATTTGATAATCTTTCAAACCTACTCTGATATTCTAACACTATAGAAGTCTGACGAATTTTGGTGAGCTAGCAATCAACATTCTCATATTCAGATGGGCCAAAGCGAACAAGAAGCCCTCTTTTGAATTGCTCCCACGAAGGAACTTCGTGGAAAGTTTCATATCAATCGTACCGGAGTGCATCTCCCTCGAGCTGGATTGAGGCCACTTCTACCTTGGATTTTTCTGGGGTTCTGTGAAAACGGAAAAAAATTTCTGCCTTAGAGATCCAATTGGTCGGATCTCCATCTTTCCATCTCGGAAATTTCATCTTCATGTGTGAGTAATTTGTGTCACAATCTTGGGGCCCTTTTCTTGTATTTTCAGATCTGTGCAATGTAGAACTTGAGCCCCTATTTTGTTGAAATTTGCTTAGGCTCTCCCTCTTTTTGAAATCATTAAGTGTTTCTTGCAGTTGGTTCTCAATTCTGATTTCCAATACTTCCATTTGTGCTTTCATCGAGTTATCAGTGTCCATTGCGTAAGATTGCAAATCTGTAATCTTAACTCCTATTTTTGGTGTTGGACAAGGGCATCAACACTGTCGATGCGAAGTTGCCGAGGAGGTGGACGCCAAGGGTAGTGCTGCGGTCGCTGTGTTGGAGGAAGAGTAGCTGCCCTGTTTCTATCACTGCATGGGGTGAGAGCGCTGGGGTTAGAAGGCGACTGCGTTGATGTGGCTGCAGCTAGGGGCAGCGTTGCCAAGGGCTTGTCGCTACGATGGTTGCGATGGTGTAGATGGAAGGCAGCGTTGCTCTGTCTCTACCGCACTACGGAGGCGTTGGTGACGTCGAGGGATCGCGTGCGGTTGAGGGCAGAACGGTGTCGTTGAAGCGGCTGAGGTTGAGAAGAGGAGTCGGTGCGTGCGTTGCCGAGGTTGAAGCGGTTGCACAAAGCTTGCTGTGTGTGCTGTTGGAGGGCAGCTGCGGTGGTGTTGCCAAGGTTGAGGCTGCAGGGAAAAATAGTAATCGACGGTGGCAGGCTGGGCGGCGAGCGGCGTCGTCGCTGGCTGGGCAGCAGCGGCGACGGTGGTGGCAACCGTTCGCAGCAGCAAGAGGATTGCCCTGTTTCGGTCACCAAGGGGGCAGAGCAAGGGGGAGTGGCGGCGGTCGTTCTCGCCCGAGCCAGGGGGAGGCACGGCTAGGGTTGCGGCTGGGAGGCGGGCGGCGGTGATCGATCGGTCGAGAAGCAGCGACAGCGGTAGAGAAGGAGTTGCCCTGCAGCGGCGGTGGAGAAGAGGAGCAAGGCTGTAGCGGAGTGGGACGCTGGCAGCGTCGTCTCCTGGAAGCGGTGGTGGCTCGGGTGGGAGGCGGTGGTGGACTCTGCCGGAAGTGGGGCAGAGTCGGTTGCTAGCCAGAGAGCAGCAACGGGCAGCGGGTGGGCTGGCCGGAAGCGGGGGTGGGGTGCTTGCTGTTTCTTCTTCTCTCTTTCTTTCTTTTTCTTTCTTTCCCTTTTTCCAATTTTTTTTTTTTTAGGATAGCTACGGCAATACTGCAGAAAGAATGCCAAGAATCGCAGCTCTGATACCAAATGATAAGACCCTAAAATCTTATCGTAGCTCTGATACCAAATGATAAGACCCTAAAGTCTTATCGTAAAAAAGAAAAGAAAGGGGATGATCACTTCGAGGGAATCGGCCTCCTTGATCGCTTCGAGAGAATCGGCCCTCCTTGATCACTTTGAGGGGATCGACCCTCCTTGATCGCTTCGAGGGATCGACCCTCCTTGATCGCTTCAAGGGATCGGCCTCCTTGATCGCTTCGAGAGAATTGGCCCTCCTTGATCGCTTTGAGGGATCGACCCTCCTTATCGCTTCGAGGGATTGACCCTCCTTGATCGCTTCGAGGGGATCGACCTCAGGGTTTGTCAAAAGATAGAATAATATTTTTCATAGATAACTGAAAAGAAGTAGTTACATCTCTATTTATAGAGTTTCACCCAAAGTCCATATAAGGACTTGAACTCTAATAATAAATAAATATAAGGCTCCTCTCTTAACTATCTTCTTGGGTGCTTCTAATTCACTAAAGATAAGTGATTCCTGAACACTTTTTGGATCCTATTAGCGTAGCTTCCAAAGGTATCAATCACCCTTTCCTCCGCTTCCGTTGATGTTTACATCTTGTAAAGTTTGTCCCCTCAGAATAATTCATCTTTATCAATTCTTTCTACACTTTTGATAAATGATATCAGAGAACTTTGTTGAATCAAATATATTTTTTTTATTTGAATGAGAAAAGAATAGCAACTCAATCATATTATATTGGCCCTTAGTAAAACCAAATATATAGCTAATACAACAATTATTTCATTAAGATATATCCAGCAATATGCAAAAAAATATAATTTCAAATATAATAACCATAATTAATATATATATTGAATCTCATATTTTAATGATAAAATCAATTAGTAACTTGTTTAATCTAATATATATGGTGAGAAAAGTGTATAGGATGAACTAAGATAGCGGTAAGATATAAAGCAAATGTTGTGTCGGAGTCAAGATCGAGATTTCGTTGGGAGTTCAAGTGTTCGTCGGAAGTCTAAACATTTATCAAAAGTTCTGTTGGAATTGACCGAGAAGTCCAAAAGCTTACCAAAGAAGCTCGTCGGAACTCGCTAAGAAGATCATTGTAAAGTCTAGAAGCTTGCCGGGAGTCCTTTGGAACATTGCTAAGAGATCGTTGGAAATTCGTCGGAAGATCGCCGGAAGCTTGCAGGAAGAACAATTGACATACCGGACCAAGATTGCTTAGTTAATATCTTAAATTATCATAGTTAGACTTTAAATTGAGTTAGGATTGAAAGGTAATCCCACTAACTCAGTTAGGGACCAACTAGGCCCTTAATAGGGCTGAATTAGGCCAGTTGAATAGCCCATTCAACACTTGAAGTTATGGCTAGCTATGGCACCACCAGGGCCGGCGGTGACATTGCTTAGGACTCAGTTTCACAAGTGATCTAGGCAGTGGTACCATCAGCAGTTATTACATGTTAGTGATGGTATCGCCTATCAAGCAGTGGTACCGCCAAAGCTGAATCTCTGAGAGCTTTGTTAGGTGGTGGTACTATCAGACTAGGCGGTGGTACTACCTAGTGTTAGAGAGTTAAGTGGTCGTTCTTCTAGTACCTCGAAATCTGAGGATGTGACACTTTTTTGCTCCAATTCTGAAGCCATTGGGGCCTATAAATATCCTACTCTTTTTTGCATGAAAGGACACAAAAGTTTAAATAAAATATTAAAGTCTTGGGGTGTGAAAGTGTTGTAAAAGTGAAAAGAGTCCTCTTCCTCCCTTTCTAAGTGTTGTGATCATTCAAGAGATGTGTGAGGCTTGTAAGGGTTATCTCCTAAACCCGTGAAAAGGAGAAAGCACTGTAAAGAGGTGGTTAGTCTTCGCCTATTGAATGAAGATCATTAGTGGACACTGGTGACCTCGATGGAGGAGGAATCGGAAGTGGATGCAAGTCATAACGACCGAATCACTATAAATTCTAGTGTGCTCATTTCCATTCTGATTTTCTATTGCTATTACTTTTTAAGTTAATTACTAATTTATTTACTTTAAAGTCAAGCACTTTATGAGATTAGTTTTTCAATCAATGAAAATTTTATAAAATCGATGATTTTTTTTGTTACACTAATTCGTCCCCCCTCTTAGTGTTGTTATTGATCATAACAATTGGTATCAGAGCAAGGTTACTCTTGTTTAGTTTGAAACCCAAGAGAGATGACATTCAGCAACCAAGAGGGTCACTCAATTATACATCCACCCATGTTCAATGAGACGGATTACATCTATTGGAAGACTAGAATGAGAATTTTTCTAATTCTATGGATTTTGAGTTATGAAACATTATGAAAAATGGCTTTCAAAAGTCTTCTCTTTCAATGAACGATTAGAATGAGTTGGAGAAGAAGACTTTCACTTTAAATGCCAAGGCTATGAATGCCTTGTTTTGCACTTTAGATAAAAACGAGTTCAATCAAGTGTCTATTTGTGAAATAACTTTTGATATTTGGCACACACTCGAAATTACTCACAAAGGCATTAGTAGAGTAAAGGAGTCTAAAATTAATCTTTTAGTCCATAGTTATGAGTTGTTTCGGATGAAACCAAGTAAGACCATTGGGGACATATACACCCGGTTTACGGATGTCATCAATCGTGTAAGAGGACTTGGTAAAATTTTTTCTAATTTCAAACTTGTTAATAAAATTTTGAGATCCCTTCCAAAGAGTTGGGACTCTAAAGTAACGGACATTCAAGAGACCAAGGACTTGAATAATTTCTCTCTTGAAGAACTTATCGGGTCACTAATAACCTATAAGATAACTTGCAATGCTCATGAAGAGCTTGAGAACAACCTTCCAAAGAACAGAAAAGATATAACACTGAAAACTCATGAAGACCATTTGAAAGAAAATTCAAGTAACGAGGACAATGATGATGACTTGGCATTTTTAACAAGGAAGTTCAAAAAATTCAAAAAAAAAAAAATTTAAAAGTGACACTAAAAATAAAATTGAACCCAAGAAAGAACAAGTTATATGCTACGAATGCAAGAATCCAGGATATTTCAAAAGCGAATGTCCCGAAGTAAAAAAAAAGTAACCAAAGAAGAAGAAGACGCTCAAAGCAACGTGGGATAACTCGAGTGATTCCGAAGGCGAAGAACAAAGCAACAAGGAGATCGCCAATTATACACTAATGGCTATCGGAGATGAGGTAAGTAGTTCATTAGATGCAAATTTATCTTTCGATGAGCTTTTAAGTGCTTTTCATGAATTGTTTGATGAATGTAGAACTTTGAGTAAAAAGTATAACTCTTTGAAAAATGAGCATGCCATTTTAAATGTTGAATTTGAAAAACTTAAGCATAATAATTCTTCTTTGCCTCCATGTACTAAGTGTGAACACTTAGAGATACTTAAGAAGGAAAACTTGCTACTCAAAGAAACCTTAGAAAAGTTTGAGGTTGGTAACAAGTCCTTGAACATGATCCTTGCCAATAAGGGTCACATTCGTTGAAGAGGTGGAATCAGATTTGTGAGTATCTCTCATCAAAATCTAACCACCTTTGTTAAATGCCCTACCTTGCATATATCACCCCACACCAAATGCAACTTTTGTTATAAACTCAGAAATGTTGCTTATAAATATCCATTTAAGAGATATAATCTATATAAATTGATTTATGTTCATAAAAGAACCTCAAATGACTCAATGCAACATGATAAGTTGAGTAGATTGATTTTTGAGGTACTCAAGGTCAAATGGTTACCTAAAAATCATCATCTTTTGTAGAAATATTTACCATCACAAGCTAGGAGCAAGAGATAGTATCTTGATAGTAGATGCTCAATGTACATGATCGGAGATCCATCTAAATTCTCTAAGCTTACTAGCTTAGATGAAGAGTATGTCACCGTTGGAGATAACAACAAGGGTAAAATCATTGACAAAGGAACAATAGGTAACAAATCCATCTTTTTAATTAAAGATGTGTTATTAGTTGATGTCTTAAAGTATAATCTTTTAAGTATTAGTCAATTATGTGATAAAGGATACGTCATTATATTTGAATCCAATGCTTGCATTATTGAACAACTACATAAAAATATCTCTATGATTGCCCTAAAATAAAATAATGTATACACTATTGACATTGATGATCTTTGTGATAAAATGTGTATTTTAATTTTGAATGATGATGCTTGGCTTTGGCACAGGAGATTAGGTCATGCTAGCATAAAACTAATCTCTCAAATCTCATCTAGAGAACTTGTAAAAGGTATTTATAATATTAAGTTTGTTAAAGATAATATGTGTGATGCATGTCAACCAGGAAAACAAATAAAATGTAGTTTCAAATCAAAGAATCAAATAAGTATCTCTAGACTAATGCAATTGATCCATATGGATTTGTTTGGACTAATTGATACGTCAAGCCTAGGAGATAGCAAATACGCCTTTGTTATTGTGGACGATTATAGTAGATACACTTAGACTTACTTCTTGGCACACAAAAGTGATTGCTTTAGGTATTTTTCTAAGTTTTGTAAACTTGTTCAAAATGAAAAAGGCTTTATGATTTTATCAATTCGAAGTGATCATGGTGGCGAATTTCAAAAGTGTGATTTCCAAAATTTTTATGAATCTAATGGATATAACCATAATTTCTCTACTCCGAGAAATCTTTAACAAAATGGAGTATTAGAAAGAAAAAATAGAAATTTATAAGAAATGACAAGAACCATGTTAAATGAACATAGCCTACCCAAATATTTTTGGGCCGAAGCCATTAATATGGTATGCTATGTCATGAGTAGGATCCTAATAAGACTATTACTTTCTAAAACATCTTATGATTTATAGAATGACAAAAAACCCAATGTTTTGTTTTTTAAAGTTTTTGGTTGTAAATGTTTTATCTTGAATGAAAAAGATGTCTTAGGAAAGTTTGATACAAAATCTGATGAAGGCATTTTTTTTGTTATTCTTCTATTCCAAAAGTATTTCTATTTTTAATAAAAGAACCTTGGTCATAGAATAGTCTATTCATGTTGTCTTTAATAAAGTCTCCGAATTTAAGAAAAATGAGTTTGATGATATCTTAATTTTGACACTTTGAATTTAAATGAACCCTCTCCCCCAATTATCAACTGGATACATCTTCTTCTTAAACATCCTTACCGAAAGAATGAAAGTATGTAGATGCTCATCCTAAAGAGCTAATCATAGGACACACATCAAAAGGGGTTCAAACTCATTCTTCTCTTAAGAATTTTTATGCCAACGCTGCTTTTCTTTCTCAAATTGAACTAAAATGTATTAACAAAGCCTTGAAAGATAATTCATGGGTTATCACAATGCAAGAAGAGTTGAACCAATTTGAGGAAAATGATGTGTGAAAGCTTATTCCGAGGCCAAATGACCATTTAGTTATTGGTACTAAATGGATCTTTAGAAACAAGTAAGATGAAATTGGTATCGTGGTTAGAAATAAGGCTAGATTAGTGGCCAAGGGTTTCAACCAAGAAGAATGTATCAATTATGAAGAAACCTTCACTCTTGTGACTCAATTAGAAGCCATAAGGATGCTCCTTGCCTATTCTAGTAGTAATAATTTTAAGTTACTTCAAATGAATATTAAAAGTGCTTTTCTTAATATCTTTATTTTCGAAGAAGTTTATGTTGAATAACCTCCCAGATTTAAGAGTGATAATTTTCTAAATTATGTGTTTAAATTGACTAAAACTCTCTATGGATTAAAACAAGTCCCAACGGCTTAGTACAAGAGACTTAGCTCATTTCTTATCCAAAATAATTTATCTAAAGGCAATGTCGATACTATATTGTTTATTAAAAGTTCTGAAAAAGATTTTCTTGTTATTCAAATTTATGTTGATGATATTATTTTTTAGTTCTATAAATGAATCCTTATGCGAATCTTTTGCCAAGAGCATGAGCCAAGAGTTTGAAATAACTTTAATGGGTGAATTAACTTTCTTTTTAGGCTTACAAATCAAACAACTTAGTGATGGTATTTTTCTTAGTTAAACAAAATATGCATTAGACTTGCTAAAATAATTTTATATGGATAGTTCAAAGGCTATTAATACTCTTATGAATACCTCCACTAAGTAAGACATTGACGAAAGTAGAGAAAGCTTTAATCAAAAAGCTTATATGGGTATGATAGGTAGTTTATTATCCCTCACCGCAACTAGATCTGACATTATATTTAGCATAGGACTTTATGCTATGTTTCAATCTAATCCTAAGCTATCTCATCTTAAAGTACTTAAAAGAAATTTTAAATATCTTAAAAGAACTATTAATCTAGGATTATGGTATCCAAAATCTGAAAACTTTGAATTAATTGCTTATGCTGATGCGGATTTTGCTGGATATAGATTAAATAGAAAGAGCACATCTAGAATATGTCAATTCTTAGGTCACAAACTTGTCTCTTAGTCTTCCAAGAAACAAAACTTGGTTACACTATCTACAATCGAAGCCGAATATATAACGGCTAATGCATATTATGCATAAGTTGTATGAATGAAAAATACATTAGAAGATTATAGAATTTATCTTAGGAATATTTCCATAAAATATGATAAGATAAGTACAATATGTTTAACAAAAAATCCTATTCAACACTCCAAAACTAAACATATTGATATTATGCATTATTTTATAAGAGATCATGTTAATAACCATAACATATCTTTAGAGTTTATTAGTACAAAACATCAATTAGCAGATATCTTTATAAAACCTTTAAGTGAAGAATAATTTAATTTTATTAGAAGGAAGTTAGGGATGTTAAATTGTTCGAATGCATGAATTTAATGTATATCTTTTCCAGACTTTCTTGATTTTTTTTAATAAGGCTTTCATGAAATCCAGAATATCAATCTACTTGGTATCAAATTTATTTCATACAAGCTTAATGATTTTTTATATCATTAGTTCCTTCACTTATGAAATTCGTTAGCAAAGGCATCTCTGAAAGATTTTACTCTTGTAAATTTTTAATAAGAAACATATTTGATTTATGAAGTTTTATTCATGGATTTCTTTTTATCCTTCATATGATGCTTCTTTCCCATGAATTCTTCCTTACTCTTCTCATGAAAGAAGAATTTTATGAACTTTTAGTGTGTAATGATCACTTGCAAGAATGACGATTTGATTTCATAAGGATCAATGAATCCCTTCTCTTTGTTAAAATTGAAGCATGATGATTTAATAAAACTTATCATTTTGAATTTGACTTAGTTCAAATCCTTTCATGAATTTGGTTTCTTAATGGATTCTTTCCTTACCCTTCTTCCTCTTTTTCTTATTTTTATGACAAAGGAAGAAAGAAACTTCATCTAAAGAAGAACCAAAAAGTTTTTTCGCATCCATTGTAAAAATGTTAGCTTATTCAAAAAGTAGTTATCATGCAAAGTTTTTGCTTAACTTATCATTTTTGCTAACTTGGATAAATTGGTGTAGAACTTGCTTCAATTTTTTTCCACACTTGCATTGTTGAATGATTCTCCTTTTTGTTGATGATAAAGGGGGAGAAATATGGCAAATTGATGATAACTTGACATTTTGAATATTTGAAATAATGTGTAAAGTGTATTGTATCGTAAATATTTGAATGTCTTGCAAATGCATGAAATATGATTGGTATCGTCAATTACATCATAAATACTTGAAAAATATCAAAATATTTGCTTTGAATCATATCAAAATGTGGCATGATTACTTATAAATGTTTTATTCCTAGTATCATGTTTGATTGTTGGGAAATCATAGGGGGGGCGACATCATATGCGCAGCGGAAGAACAAGAAAACAAAAATCCCCGATTCCCAAAAAGATGTTCATCGTCGTGCGAAGATTGGTGCGCAAAATCCGCAAAAAAACAAAACTGCGTATAGAGATTGTGTTACCTAGGGAGATCGTATATCCCTGTTTCCTTGCAGATCCTTAGGAGAGGGTGAAGGAGGTCAAGCGTCCTCCTCTCTAGCGGTGATCCACACAGCAGGGTTGCGACGACGCTCCTCAAAACTCCAGGCCTACTCTGAGGGGAGAGGGAGAGGAGAATAGGAAGGGCAAGCAAAGACTCTAGCCTATGAGGCTGTGAATCCCTCCTATTTATAGAGATCCCGTATCAAAACCCTAATGGGTCCTTTCCCTAGTGGGTATTGGATCTGCATCCAATAAGACAAGGGCTCCGTCGGATATCTCATATCCGAACCTCTACTCATCGCAATGCCTACCATATGTGTGTGACTCTCTAGGCCCAATATCGAGCTGGCCGTGAGTCATACCTGTCAGAACTCCTTCTAACTCAGTGAATTATTATCTCTGTAATAATTCACTCGACTCATCGACTACGGAAGTACTAGGCCACTACGCCGTAGTCCCCAGACGATACAGGGGAATCCAATCCATTGGACCTGTCTGTCCTCAGTTACCATGTACCTATAGTCCCTCATCCATCTAATATCCCAAAGACCGTATATCGAGCATGGTGCTGTCAGACCCATACGGTTTCTATTCGAGTCTCGCTCTAATCGGATTCTCCCGGAGAACTCTTTCTCTCTCAACCCGAATGACCCTGGCCAGGGATTTGTCTGAGCAAGAACACATGGGATATTCCTCTCATGATACCGAGAGTGGATGATCCTCTATCGACACTCAATAGCCCTCGTAAGGTCGACTACCACTCCCAATGACCAGCTGTACTAGATCTGGGAACAGCCAAACCTATAAGTCTGGTATCAAAGAGTGGAGCACTCATACAGGACATCCTTGGTGTCTCAAGTCTAAGAACCAGATACACCACTAGGACTACGGAATCGTTGTCTGACAATAAGGCATCATCAACCATCCAGCATTCCGTAAGCGGATCAATCAGTGAACTCATTCTCCAATGAGCACCTGTACTGTATCCCTAGTGTCCCTACACGAGCAGCTATGAGACCAGCTGCATCCATCATATGGACGGGTATACAGCACACCAGTCTATCCGGTTATCACGATGTCCCTCTCGAGTAACCTATGACCGGGATTATTTAGGATATGCGTTTAAAGGTGAATCGATCTCATTATCGTGATCTCATCACGATCCGATTCCCATTGCACAAATCCAAGGACATTACAATATATATGCATTTATGCAATAGTTATAAAGTGATATACGCCAAAATATAATAAGCAAAAAGATTCTGTATCAAGTCACACGTGCCATCACTCACGTGATTGGCTTGCTGGGCACTTATGACTAGCAATCTCCCACTTGACCTAAAGCCAATCACCTATGTGTCTGATCCCCATCAGACCCCTGTGACGCTCAAAGACAATCTGAGACAACGGCTTTGTCAATGGATCTGCAATGTTATCTTCGGATGGAACTCTTTCCACTGCTACATCTCCTCGGGTTACGATCTCTCTGATAAGCTGGAACCTCCTCAGAACACTTCTGATAAGACCCGGGTTCCCTTATTTGAGTAATCACCCCATAGTTGTCGCAATATAAGGAAGTCGACTTGTCGCTATCTGTATCGACTCCCAAATCTGTGATGAACTTCTTCAACCAGACTCCCTCCTTTGCTGCATCTAATGCAGCAATGTACTCCGCCTCTGTGGTCGAGTCAGCAGTGGTATCTTGCTTGGAACTCTTCCAGCACACTGCTCCTCCATTCAAGGTGTACACATACCCTGAATTCGACTTGCTATCATCGACATCAGACTTAAAACTTGAGTCAGTGTAGCCTTCAACCTTAAGGCTATTACCTCCATATACTAGTAAAAGATCCTTAGTCCTTCTCAAGTACTTAAGGATACACTTTACTGCTTTCTAGTGCTCCAAGCCTGGATCCGCCTGATACCTGCTCGTGACACTCAGAGCATGCGCTATATCAGGCCTAGTACATAGCATGGCATACATGATAGACCCTATTGCTGAGGCATAAGGTATCATATCCATGTTCGCCCTTTCTTCTGGAGTCTTTGGGGACATACTCGTAGAAAGCGATATCCCATGTCTCATCGGTATGAGACCTCTTTTGGAATTTTCCATGCCAAACCTTTTGATAATAGTTTCTATGTATCTGGACTGGGACAAGCCAAGCATCCTTTTGGATCTATCTCTATAGATTCTAATCCCCAAGATATAAGATGCTTCTCCTATGTCCTTCATGGAGAAGTGTCTAGATAACCAAGCCTTTATTGTGGATAGCATTCCTATGTCATTCCCAATGATGAGGATGTCATCCACATATAACACCAAAAAGCTAATAGCGCTCCCACTTACCTTTCTGTATACACAAGGCTCATCTTCGTTCTTAACGAAGTCATAAGATCTGATTGCCTCATCAAATCTTATGTTCCAACTTCGGGAAGCTTGCTTTAGTCCATAAATGGATCTAAGCAACCTACACACCTTATCTGGGCAGTTCTTGGACACGAATCCCTCAGGATGCATCATATACACCTCCTCCTCCAGGTTCCCGTTGAGGAATGCGGTTTTCACATCCATCTGCCAGATCTCATAATCATAGTGTGCTGCAATAGCCAATAGAATTCTGATGGATTTTAGCATTGCTACGGGTGAGAAAGTTTCGTCGTAGTCAACACCTTGCCTTTGACGATACCCCTTAGCCACTAGCCTTGCTTTATAGGTCTCTACCTTTCCATCTACTCCGATCTTTTTCTTAAAGATCCACTTGCAACCGATGGGTACAATACCTTCGGGTGCATCAACTAGGTTCCAAACCTTATTGGAGTACATAGAATCCATCTCAGAATTCATAGCTTCTTTCCACTTCCCGGAGTCTATACTCATAATAGCCTCCTCGTAGGTCTGAGGATCAATATCCTCTACATCCTCTGCTCTAATATGTCCCACATATCTCTTAGGAGGATGGGATACTCTATCAGACCTGCGTAAAGTTGAAACTTGTGTATTAGATACCTGAACAGACTCGGGCTGTAGAGTGGTGCTTGAGCTTGGTTCTCCAACCTCGCTCAATTCTATCATTCTCCCACTGTCTCCGTCAAGAATGTGTTCCTTCTCAAGGAACACTGCTCTCTTAGCTACAAAGACCTTTTGGTCCTCGAGATGATAGAAGTAATACCCACAAGTTTCCTTGGGGTATCCCACAAATTTACATCGCCCTGTCCTTGATTCTAACTTATCGGGGTTGTGTCTTTTAACATGGGCAGAGCAGCCCCAAATCTTAACTACTTTAAGATCAGGCTTCTTCCCTTTCCATATCTCATATGGTGTAGACACCACCGACTTAGTTGGAACTCTGTTCAGAAGGTAAGCTGCGATTTCTAGGGCATATCCCCAGAATGAGATGGGTAGGTCAGCGAAACTCATCATGGACCGTACCATATCTAATAATGTACAATTTCTCCTTTCAGAGACACCATTGAGCTGAGGTGTATAAGGAGGTGTCCATTGGGATAATATCCCATGGTCCTTGAGGAACTGAGTAAACTCTGTACTTAAGTACTCACCTCCTCGATCTGATCGAAGAGTTTTGATACTCTTTCCAGTCTGGTTCTCCACCTCATTCTTATACTCTCTGAATTTCTCAAAGGCCTCGGACTTGTACTTCATTAAGTACACATATCCATACCTTGAGAAATCATCAGTAAATGTAATGAAGTAGGAGTAACCTCCAATGGCATGAGTTGACATGGGTCCACATACATCACTATGTATGAGTTCCAACAACTCAGTGGCTCTCTCTCCAGTTCCACTAAATGGAGAGTTGGTCAGTTTTCCACGAATGCAAGGCTCACAAGTTGCATATGACACATAGTCGAATGGATCTAGATATCCATCATTTAGCAACTTTTGAATCCTTCTTTCATGGATGTGACCTAGCCTACAATGCCACAGGTATGCACTGTTCAACTCATCTCGTTTCCTTTTGGACACATTTATATTCATGATATGTGGAGTGGTGTCTAACATAAATAAACCATTATGCAATGTTCCTTTCGTGATGATCTTATCATCTAATAATATTGAACAACCATTGTTCTCAAAAACAAATTTATATCCACTAATTGTTAAACATGAAATGGAGATAATGTTTTTGATAATAGAAGGAACAAAATAACATGCATCTAATGCAATAAAAGCTCCACTAGGCAGATGTAGGGCGACCTCGCCAACAGCTAATACAGCAACTTTTGCTCCATTACCCATCTTGAGGTCCATCTCGCCTCTCTCTAGTCTCCTAGGCCTTGCTAGAACCTGCAACGAATTACATATATGATAAGCACTACCGGTATCTAATACCCATGTGTTATCATAAGAGTCTGACAAATGGAGACTGATCATGAATGTACCTGAAGCTTCATCAAGCTTTTGTTTCGCCCTTTCTGCAAGGTACTCTTTGCAGTTTCTCTTCCAGTGCCCATCTTTACCACAGTGGAAGCACTGGCCTTTGTCCTTTGTTGGGTCTTTCTTAGCAACCTTTGCTTTACCTTGTTTGCCCTTGCCCTTTCCCTTCTTAAGGGACCTTTCTGCTTTCCTTTTCTTTCTGGTCTCACTAGTGTAGAGAACTGGCTTCTCTTTCTTAATAGTACTCTCTGCCTCCCTCAACATATTGAGGAGCTCTAGGAGAGTCACCTCAAGCTTGTTCATATTAAAGTTCATTATGAACTGTGAAAAGGAATCTGGTAGGGACTGAAGCACAATGTCCACACACAAGTTATCCTCTAGGACCATTCCTAGACCTGTGAGTTTCTCTATCCACTCAATCATCTTTAGGACATGGTTCTGAACCGGTGTCCCCTCAGTCATCCTAGCGCAGAAAAGGCTCTTGGATATCTCATATCGTTGAGTCCTTCCCTGTTCCTCAAACAATTTACGGACATGTAGGAGAATGGATCTGGCATCCATCTTTTCATGTTGTCTCTGTAACTCTGGAGTCATAGAGCCCAACATATAGCACTGAGCAAGAGTGGAGTCATCAATGTACTTCACGTAGCGAGCGATCTCATCCTCGCTTGCCCCTTCTTCGGGCGTAGGCATCACTGTATCAAGGACGTACACGATTTTCTCCGCTGTGAGAACAATTCTCAAGTTACGGAGCCAATCCGTATAATTTGGACCAGTGAGGCGGTTGACATCAAGTATGCCACGTAAGGGATTTGAAAGCGACATTTTCTGAAAATAAAGATGTAGCAAAAATGAATAACATGCAGATTTTGCAAGAAATAAACTATCAAGATATGGACTTCTATCTTAATATGCTCCCACTATTTTACTAACGAGTCACGCGACACCCTCAGCACGTGAAACGGAAGTCTCCGGCAGACTTCTAGTGGGGATCAGGATCCAATCAGCGTCTTAGTGTAACCTCGAGGGACTCGACCAATCACACTAAGCCTAAAAGGTAGACAACTCTTGCCGATCACAACTCCTTGTGATTCCCGTCCTGTTCGGCCTCCGAATCACCATGGCCTCGAGGGACTCGACCAACCATGATGCTCGGTTAAGTCAACACCTTCGTTACAAGATGAGTCTGATTTGATGATATACCCTCGAGGGACTCGACCAAGCATATCATGCCCTCAGGTCACCGGTGACATCTCTATGTCGTAAGCAAGATAGCGAATCGCGATATAGGTGAGTCTCGAGGGACTCGACCAACTCAACCTACACCGGGATTCGGTTCCTACTCATAACGATGGAAGGCCACGTGGGTCAATCTAATTGCCTCACGTTTACCGACTTAATTTTATCGAGAGATGTTTCTATGATTTGGTCTCCTAATATGACATGTCACACATATACATATTTAATATATATCTACATCGTATGCAAATATATATACATATCTAGTATGTGTATAATTAATCACACCAGATGATCATGGACCACAACCTAATATGATTAGGCCCGAGCCAGTAGGCCTAATCACTCACATCAAGATCTATGTGTGCAACGGTGCATCTCCATGCCTTGTGATCGTCCATCTCGTCCTCGTCGGTTCCGTCGACATTTTGATGCATCTCCATGCATCACGATCGTCCGTCTCGTGGGTCCCGCTATGGCATCCACGCTCCCGCTGCGCCTCCTCATGTGATTACAACTTAATCATAGGCACGCAGGCCCGACAATAAACGAGAAATATAATGGAGGTTCGCAGACCTCAATAATAATAATCACAAGTACACACATCACACGGTCCATGATCATCCGTCCACTCATCATACATCACATGTATAAATAATCATCATCATGTAGGACTACTAGATAATAATAAAAATAATAATCAACTAAACCTTTTAATTAATTAATATTTTCTGAAATCAGGGATATATAGGGAATTTCTCAATTCCTAAGAGTATTTTCGTAATTTGGACAAAAGACAGAAACTGGAATTTCTCAAATTCCGAGGGGGCAAAACTGTCTTTTTGCCCAGAAAACCCTAATGCCCTTCTCCCCCTTGCTGCTGCGCCGCCGCCGCCGCCACCCTGCTGGCGGCGGCCTGTGCGGCGAGGGCGAGGGCACTGCCCTCACCTGCAGGTGGCACGCCCGCTGGGGTCGCTGCCGCTACAGGTAGGCGCCCCCGCGGGCGCCGCCGCCTCCGCCTCCGCGGGCGGTTCTGCCCGCGAGTCAGCGCCCGCAGGTGGTGCTGTCTCGCTGGCGGCCGCCCCTGCGGGGTTTTTGCCCGTGGGAGCAGCGGCCACAGGCGCCGCTGCCCTGCGGTGCCTCAGCCCGCGCTGCTGCCCTGCGGCGCCTCTGCCCGCGGGCTCAGTGGCCGCAGGCGCTTCTACCGAGCGGGCTGCCAGCCCCGCCGGCCGTAAGCCTGCTGCAAGCAGACCGCCGGCCGGCTGCTGCAGGCACAGCGCTTGCGCATGCGCCGGCGCTGTGCTGCCTGGCTGCGGCTGCGGCTGGCTGCAGGCATGCAGATCGAGGGCAGCAACTGTTGCTGCCCTTCCTTGCTTTTGCGTCAACGATTTTGACGTCAATATTCTTCCTAAACACAACACACGCAGTTCAAAAACCAATCATTCGCACGAACAACCTGGCTCTGATACCACTGTTGGGAAATCATAGGGGGGGCGACATCATATGCGCAGCGGAAGAACAAGAAAACAAAAATCCCCGATTCCCAAAAAGATGTTCATCGTCGTGCGAAGATTGGTGCGCAAAATCCGCAAAAAAACAAAACTGCGTATAGAGATTGTGTTACCTAGGGAGATCGTATATCCCTGTTTCCTTGCAGATCCTTAGGAGAGGGTGAAGGAGGTCAAGCGTCCTCCTCTCTAGCGGTGATCCACACAGCAGGGTTGCGACGACGCTCCTCAAAACTCCAGGCCTACTCTGAGGGGAGAGGGAGAGGAGAATAGGAAGGGCAAGCAAAGACTCTAGCCTATGAGGCTGTGAATCCCTCCTATTTATAGAGATCCCGTGTCAAAACCCTAATGGGTCCTTTCCCTAGTGGGTATTGGATCTGCATCCAATAAGACAAGGGCTCCGTCGGATATCTCATATCCGAACCTCTACTCATCGCAATGCCTACCATATGTGTGTGACCCTCTAGGCCCAATATCGAGCTGGCCGTGAGTCATACCTGTCAGAACTCCTTCTAACTCAGTGAATTATTATCTCTGTAATAATTCACTCGACTCATCGACTACGGAAGTACTAGGCCACTACGCCGTAGTCCCCAGACGATACAGGGGAATCCAATCCATTGGACCTGTCTGTCCTCAGTTACCATGTACCTATAGTCCCTCATCCATCTAATATCCCAAAGACCGTATATCGAGCATGGTGCTGTCAGACCCATACGGTTTCTATTTGAGTCTCGCTCTAATCGGATTCTCCCGGAGAACTCTTTCTCTCTCAACCCGAATGACCCTGGCCAGGGATTTGTCTGAGCAAGAACACATGGGATATTCCTCTCATGATACCGAGAGTGGATGATCCTCTATCGACACTCAATAGCCCTCGTAAGGTCGACTACCACTCCCAATGACCAGCTGTACTAGATCTGGGAACAGCCAAACCTATAAGTCTGGTATCAAAGAGTGGAGCACTCATACAGGACATCCTTGGTGTCTCAAGTCTAAGAACCAGATACACCACTAGGACTACGGAATCGTTGTCTGACAATAAGGCATCATCAACCATCCAGCATTCCGTAAGCGGATCAATCAGTGAACTCATTCTCCAATGAGCACCTGTACTGTATCCCTAGTGTCCCTACACGAGCAGCTATGAGACCAGCTGCATCCATCATATGGACGGGTATACAGCACACCAGTCTATCCGGTTATCACGATGTCCCTCTCGAGTAACCTATGACCGGGATTATTTAGGATATGCGTTTAAAGGTGAATCGATCTCATTATCGTGATCTCATCACGATCCGATTCCCATTGCACAAATCCAAGGACATCACAATATATATGCATTTATGCAATAGTTATAAAGTGATATACGCCAAAATATAATAAGCAAAAAGATTCTGTATCAAGTCACACGTGCCATCACTCACGTGATTGGCTTGCTGGGCACTTATTGTTGAATCTCGTATTTTGATGATGAAACTACTTGATATATGTTTATGATTTAATCTGCGTTTTGAGTGACGCAGGATGCTTCGATCAGGATGAGACAATTAAAGCAGGATAATTATGTTGTGCCAAAGGAACATGTCAGAAGATTGGACGTCGGGCCGGTGGATCGGTCGACGTATCGACAGAAGGCTTCGGGCCGTGGACTTGGGCATCGGGCCAAGAAGAGCGGGTATTGTGCCAAGGATATCGGAGTTGCGGAGTCGACTGGCCGATTGGGCAATAGGCTGCAGAAGAGGACGATGCGCCGAAGAATCGGACGAAGCGTCGAGAGACCAATGACATGTCGGACAACTTGGTTAATTGCTTAGGATTAATTGTCTCGATCGAAGTTTTGTTTTGTTGTGCAGGATTAACTACGATGAAAGTTAGACAAGCAGCAGGTGTTGCGCCGGAGTCAAGATCATGATCACGTTGGGAGTTCGAGAGTTCGACGGAAGTTCGGACGGTCGTCGGAGGTTCAGCGAGAACAGATCCGAGAAGTCCAGAAGCTTGCCAAGCGAAGCTCGTCGGAACTCGCCAAGTGGATCGTCGCAAAGTCCAGGAGTATGCCGGATGTCCGCAGAAGGATCACCGAGGGTTTATCGGATGATCGACGGAAGTTGGCCGGAAACTCGCCGGAAGAAGCGATTGACGCATCAGAGCAAAGCTGCAGAAGTTGTCTTAGAGTTAATCGTAGTTAGCATGATGATTAAGCATGAAAATGGGAGGTGATCCCATTAGCTTAATCTTGGGGCAATTGGGCCCCTGAAAAGATTCAAATTGGGCCGAATGGAGCGAACCATTCGGACCCTGATTGTACCAGGCGGTGCAACCGCCCCAGCCAGGAGGTGCAACCGCCAGGGCTGTGAGGTTGGGCGGTGCAACCGCCCCAGCCAGGAGGTGCAACCGCCAGGGGTGCGAGGCTAGGAGGTGCAACCGCCCCAGCCAAGAGGTAGCACCGCCAGAGCTCAAGTTTCGAGCTCTGCCAAGCGATGCAACCACCGAGCTCAGTCTTCGAGCTCTGGCAGAGAGGTGCATCAGCCTGAGCTCAGTCTCGAGCTCTGCCAGGTGATGCAACCACCAAGCTCAGTCTTCGAGCTCTGGCAGAGAGGTGCATCAGCCTGAGCTCAGTTTCGAGCTCTGCCAGGTGATGCAACCACCGAGCTCAGATTTCGAGCTCTGCCAGGTGATGCATCCACCGAGCTCAGTCTTCGAGCTCTGCCAGGTGATGCAACCATCGAGCTCAGTCTTCGAGCTCTGGCAGAGAGGAGCAATCGCCTGAGCTCAGTCTTCGAGCTCTGCCAGGCGGTGCCACCTCTCTAGTCAAGAGGTGCAACCGCCTGATCCCAGAATTCTGGGATTTGATCAATTTGATCGTTTTGAGCTCGAATTTTGAATTGGGTTGGGGCCTATAAATACCCCACCCATTCAGCACTGAAAAGATACAGACCTACACCGAAATCTTGATCTTTTCTGTGATTCTAAGAGCTCAAAAGTGTTGTAAATCCTTTAAGTCTCCTCCTTCTGTTCTTCAAGTTTTCAGTTGTAAAGTGAGGAGAGAAAGGTCTGTAAAGGTTGTCTCCTAAGCCTGTCAAAAGGAGAGAAACTGTAAAAGGGCAGTTAGCCTTCGCCCATTGAAGGAAGGCACCTAGTTGACGTCGGCAACCTCGTCGGTGGAGGAAGCCAAAAGTGGAGTAGGTCAAGGCTGACCGAACCACTCTAAATCTCTGGTTTGCGTTTATTTTCGAGCACTTTATCATTACTGCAAACCTCCTTCATTGCTACTGCTCTCTGCGCTTCCACGAACAAGTTCTAAGTGCTGTTCTTCCGAATCTGCATTCAGACGTAAATTCGTATTTTCATACATTACTGTTTACATTTACGTTTGATTCTGCAGAACTGTCTTCCGTGCTTTTACGAACGAGCTTCTTTGCAGTTTACACTTACATTTTGATCCTATTGATAACTGCAAACTTTCCTCTACGATTTTACGAACGAGTTTCAGCATTTAGACGTTAAACTGCATTCAGACGTAAATCGGCTTTCCTCGCTCAATCATCAGATTTCAGTTCACGTTTACGTCTTGATTTCAACTGCATACTGCCTTCTGCGAGTATACAAACAAGTTTCAACGTTTAGACGTAAATCTGCGTCTAGACGTAAAACTGCGTTTAGACGTAAATCTGTGTTTAGACGTAAATCTGAGTTTAAGACGTAAATCTGAGTTTAGACGTAAATCTGCGTTTAGACGTAAAACTACGTTTAGACGTAAATCTGCGTTTAGACGTAAATCTGTGTTTAGACGTAAATCTACGTTTAGACGTAAAACTACGTTTAGACGTAAATCTGAGTTTAAACGTAAACTGCGCTTAGACGCAAAACTGCGCTTAGACGCAATCTGCGCTTAGACGCAAACTGCACTTAGATACAAACTGAGAATTTGCTTTTGCATCATAATAGTTTTTGAACGAACGCAGCTTTTGGTTTTTAATCGCTGTAAGATTTCCGCTGCACTAATTCACCCCCCCCCTCTTAGTGCTCTCGATCCTAACAATTGGTATCAGAGCGGGGTATTTCTCATTTCGGATTTACACCCGAGAGAAATGACTTTTCAAGAGGGCTGTTCGGTCTTTCGTCCACCGTTCTTTAACGGATTGGACTACACTTATTGGAAAACTCAAATGAGAGTTTTCTTAATTTCTCTAAATCTGGATTTATGGAATATCATTGAAAACGGTTTTCAACTTCCCTCCAAACCGATGATCGAATGGTCGGTTTTGGAGAAGAAGAATTTTTCTTTAAATGCAAAGGCTATGAATGCCTTATTTTGCGCATTGGACAAAAATGAGTTCAATCGGATTTCTACGTATGAAACGACTTTCGATATTTGGCGCACTCTTGAAATCACGCACGAGGGAACTAGTAGAGTCAAAGACTCGAAAGTTAATATTTTACTGCTTGATTTCGAGCTTTTTCATATGAAACCAAGCGAAACCATTGTTGACATGTACACCCGATTTACGGATGTCATCAATGGTTTGAAATCACTTGGTAAAAGCTTTTCGGATTTTGAACTCGTTAACAAAGTTTTGCGCTCACTTTCTAAAACTTGGGATTCAAAAGTAACTGCTATTCAAGAATCGAAAAACTTGAACCAATTTCCACTTGAAGAACTAATTGGTTCATTGATCACATATGAAATGACGTGCAATGCACGTGAAGAACTTGAGAACCACCTTCCAAAGAACAGGAAGGATTTGGGACATAGAACATTTGAAGACCACTCGAGCATAAGCTCAAGTGATGGTGAACTTAAACTACAAATGAAACGAAAATTAAAAAGCAAAAAGAATCAAACTACTTGCTTTAAACGCAAGAAGAAGAACAAAAATTGGGATGAATCGAGCTCCTCCTCCGAAGAGAAAGTCAACAAAAGCAAGGCGGCAAACTACGCCTTAACAGCCTACAATGATGAGGTAATCGAAATCCCCCTAATTTACTTCGAAATTACATGATGCTTTTCATGATGCATTTTTCTTTTTTCTTGAAAATTATATTTTTAATAATTTAATAATGAAAATGCAAAAATATGATCATGCTTGTAATCTTGAAAATGATAATGAAAATTGCATGTCTTATGTTAATGCAAGATAGAAATCTAATGATTTTACACCTAGTGAGATTAATCTTATTTATGTGCTTGAGAAGCAAGAATGTATATTTTGATGATTTTCATATTGCTTTTCAATGACGATACATGGCTTTTGTCTGGAAGGCTTGGTATTTTTCATTGTCTTTGTTTATTAAAGATAATGTATGGTTTTGACATAAAAATAAAGATTTGAGCATGCTATTATAAAGTCAATCATAAATTAAAACTAAAGAAGTTTTAGGCATTTATAAGAATCATTCAAAATTATGTTCAATGAAACCTTGCTTAATGTTGCAATGAAAATATTAAAGTTATACTTGATGATTTCAGATTTGACAAATGCTACACTTTAAATATGAATCATTCTTCAATCAGATTAAATGCTTCAATCATTTTCTATCTCTAAGAGTTCTCGATTTTGGTGAAATACAAGTGATAAATTCATTTATGATATCTTGTAAATCACTTGAATTATGAATGAGTTTTTCTTTTTTATGATGTGTTAAAAGAATCACTTAAAAAGAAAATGTTTTCCCATTTTATCGAGATTAATGATTTCATGATATTATGTGAATCTCGAAACTGATTTTGATGAAATAGTAATAACGTTATTCATGTTATGAATCTTAAAAATGATAATATGCTTCATGTGATAATATGGATACATGAAACACTTATGATATTCTGTGTATTCATAAAATATTTATCTCATCATCCAATAACTCTTCTTGATATTCCTTATGAGATGAAATGAAATAATGCATGAAATACAAATGAGGAGTTAATGATCATGCATAATAGGATGTAATGAATTCTAGATACCATCGTTTGAATATCAATGATCATGCTGCCAAAATGATATATCACGAATGCTTGAATATCATGTTTGATATGCTCATGATGATGATTGATTTTTCGGTATCATGCATAAATTTTTTGAAATGTAATGTTAATGAATTTGTGCATTGAAACTATAATGATGCACAAATAAGAATGATTACTTACCTTTGTCATGATTTAGAAATTGATGTAAAGGGTTTTTCCCTTGTTGACAATGACAAAGGGGGAGATAGCTAGCTTGTACAAGTCAAGAAGATGAAAAAACTTGATTGCTAGCTTGCCTATCTCAAGAGGCAAAAATGCTAACTTGCACATCTAGCAAAACTTGACAAATTTGCATATATCAAGAAGCAAGAGTTGCTTTCTTGAACATCTCAAAATTGCTAGCTTGCGGGCCTTAAAATGTACAAATTTTTTTTGCTAGCTTGTATATGGTAAACCTGCTATCATACTATCATGATGATGAGTATGTCTTATCTTTATGATTGTATTTGAAAAACAATGGCAAAAATATGTCTTAATGATTGAACGTGTTAAAATTATTTTTCGAACCTTCTTGATTGAATGATTGAATCACTTGACTGGCATAATGATTTTACACAATTACATGTTGAAAATTATGTGCTTGAATACAAAACTTCCATGATAACAAGCATGTTTTACCTTCATGATTGTAATTGAATATCTATAGCAAAACCTTGTTCGAATGGAAGAAAGACTCAAATTTCATTTTCGGATTCTCTTGAGTCTAACATATCAAGTTCACTCTCTTCCAAACTTAACAAGCATATGCCATATCAAGTTTAGTTCATATCATTGATTTTTGACATATGTAATTGACTAGCAAATACATCTCTCATACACACATCATGTGAAAAATATTTTTTGAGAAATGGATTTGATGAATATGGATGAAAGTGTTTTTACTTGCAAGGATTTATTTCACATACATAACAACAAGCACTTATGCTTAAAATTTGCTTATATCGTTCTCCGTTTTGTTGATGACAAAGGGGGAGAAATATATGAATTGATGCTATGAACACTGATGCTAGGCTTGCATCATCAAGAGATATATGAATTGATATGATTGTCATATTTGCAATGCTTGCATCATTAAGAGATATATGAATTGATGATTGCCGAACTTGTATTATGCCATGTTTTCATCATGCGTTAAGATATCAAGAACTTGTATCGTAATTTTACGAGTTGATATCCTACCATGTGATGAAATGCTATAATTGATAAACACTTGAAATGTTTGCATTATGATATCAAAAGCTTACATCGCAATTTTTCATGTTGGTATTTGATATTAGCAAACTTGCATGATGATAAAACTTGATATTATGATTTTCATGCAATGAGTTGAACCAATATCACACACACTTGATTGTGATACTTCTCCTTTTTGTTGATGACAAAGGGGGAGAAGTATGTTGATGACATGACATGTGATGCATAAGTTTATGCATAAGTTCATGTTGACGTGTTGCAAGTATTCATGATGAATATTGCAATGACTTGAATTCAGTTTGAATTCAAGGTTCTATCAATATGGCATATTGATAGGGGGAGTTTGTTTAAACTCCGGGAGTTAAGTTTAACTCCGTCATCAAGTGGTTGTCATCATCAAAAAGGGGGAGATTGTTGAATCTCGTATTTTGATGATGAAACTACTTGATATATGTTTATGATTTAATCTGCGTTTTGAGTGACGCAGGATGCTTCGATCAGGATGAGACAATTAAAGCAGGATAATTATGTTGTGCCGAAGGAACATGTCAGAAGATTGGACGTCGGGCCGGTGGATCGGTCGACGTATCGACAGAAGGCTTCGGGCCGTGGACTCGGGCATCGGGCCAAGAAGAGCGGGTATTGTGCCAAGGATATCGGAGTTGCGGAGTCGACTGGCCGATTGGGCAATAGGCTGCAGAAGAGGACGATGCGCCGAAGAATCGGACGAAGCGTCGAGAGACCAATGACATGTCGGACAACTTGGTTAATTGCTTAGGATTAATTGTCTCGATCGAAGTTTTGTTTTGTTGTGCAGGATTAACTACGATGAAAGTTAGACAAGCAGCAGGTGTTGCGCCGGAGTCAAGATCATGATCACGTTGGGAGTTCGAGAGTTCGACGGAAGTTCGGACGGTCGTCGGAGGTTCAGCGAGAACAGATCCGAGAAGTCCAGAAGCTTGCCAAGCGAAGCTCGTCGGAACTCGCCAAGTGGATCGTCGCAAAGTCCAGGAGTATGCCGGATGTCCGCAGAAGGATCACCGAGGGTTTATCGGATGATCGACGGAAGTTGGCCGGAAACTCGCCGGAAGAAGCGATTGACGCATCAGAGCAAAGCTGCAGAAGTTGTCTTAGAGTTAATCGTAGTTAGCATGATGATTAAGCATGAAAATGGGAGGTGATCCCATTAGCTTAATCTTGGGGCAATTGGGCCCCTGAAAAGATTCAAATTGGGCCGAATGGAGCGAACCATTCGGACCCTGATTGCACCAGGCGGTGCAACCGCCCCAGCCAGGAGGTGCAACCGCCAGGGCTGTGAGGTTGGGCGGTGCAACCGCCCCAGCCAGGAGGTGCAACCGCCAGGGGTGCGAGGCTGGGAGGTGCAACCGCCCCAGCCAAGAGGTAGCACCGCCAGAGCTCAAGTTTCGAGCTCTGCCAGGCGATGCAACCACCGAGCTCAGTCTTCGAGCTCTGGCAGAGAGGTGCATCAGCCTGAGCTCAGTCTCGAGCTCTGCCAGGTGATGCAACCACCAAGCTCAGTCTTCGAGCTCTGGCAGAGAGGTGCATCAGCCTGAGCTCAGTTTCGAGCTCTGCCAGGTGATGCAACCACCGAGCTCAGATTTCGAGCTCTGCTAGGTGATGCATCCACCGAGCTCAGTCTTCGAGCTCTGCCAGGTGATGCAACCATCGAGCTCAGTCTTCGAGCTCTGGCAGAGAGGAGCAATCGCCTGAGCTCAGTCTTCGAGCTCTGCCAGGCGGTGCCACCTCTCTAGTCAAGAGGTGCAACCGCCTGATCCCAGAATTCTGGGATTTGATCGATTTGATCATTTTGAGCTCGAATTTTGAATTGGGTTGGGGCCTATAAATACCCCACCCATTCAGCACTGAAAAGATACAGACCTACACCGAAATCTTGATCTTTTCTGTGATTCTAAGAGCTCAAAAGTGTTGTAAATCCTTTAAGTCTCCTCCTTCTGTTCTTCAAGTTTTCAGTTGTAAAGTGAGGAGAGAAAGGTCTGTAAAGGTTGTCTCCTAAGCCTGTCAAAAGGAGAGAAACTGTAAAAGGGCAGTTAGCCTTCGCCCATTGAAGGAAGGCACCTAGTTGACGTCGGCAACCTCGTCGGTGGAGGAAGCCAAAAGTGGAGTAGGTCAAGGCTGACCGAACCACTCTAAATCTCTGGTTTGCGTTTATTTTCGAGCACTTTATCATTACTGCAAACCTCCTTCATTGCTACTGCTCTCTGCGCTTCCACGAACAAGTTCTAAGTGCTGTTCTTCCGAATCTGCATTCAGACGTAAATTCGTATTTTCATACATTACTGTTTACATTTACGTTTGATTCTGCAGAACTGTCTTCCGTGCTTTTACGAACGAGCTTCTTTGTAGTTTACACTTACATTTTGATCCTATTGATAACTGCAAACTTTCCTCTACGATTTTACGAACGAGTTTCAGCATTTAGACGTTAAACTGCATTCAGACGTAAATCGGCTTTCCTCGCTCAATCATCAGATTTCAGTTCACGTTTACGTCTTGATTTCAACTGCATACTGCCTTCTGCGAGTATACAAACAAGTTTCAAAGTTTAGACGTAAATCTGCGTCTAGACGTAAAACTGCGTTTAGACGTAAATCTGTGTTTAGACGTAAATCTGAGTTTAAGACGTAAATCTGAGTTTAGACGTAAATCTGCGTTTAGACGTAAAACTGCGTTTAGACGTAAATCTGCGTTTAGACGTAAATCTGCGTTTAGACGTAAATCTGCGTTTAGACGTAAAACTGCGTTTAGACGTAAATCTGAGTTTAAACGTAAACTGCGCTTAGACGCAAAACTGCGCTTAGACGCAATCTGCGCTTAGACGCAAACTGCACTTAGATACAAACTGAGAATTTGCTTTTGCATCATAATAGTTTTTGAACGAACGCAGCTTTTGGTTTTTAATCGCTGTAAGATTTCCGCTGCACTAATTCACCCCCCCCCCCTCTTAGTGCTCTCGATCCTAACACTTATGACTAGCATTGATTTCTTATCAAAATGATAAATATCTATCATTATGATGAAGTATCAAAATTACTATGCTTTATTTCATATTTACAATTGGAATCATGCCTTAGATTGATGAATCATCATTTTTATTGAAACTTGAATCTTGCTCAATTTCATATTTGAAATTTCTATCATACTTAAAAATGATTGTTTATCATCTTTCTATATTGAACTTGAAAATAAATGTCATCTATTAACATCATTTTTATAAATATGTGGTATCGTATTTTGAATTGATAAATATTATGATGTGCATGTTGATAAGTTTAAATGAAACTTATCAGTTTGGTACTTGAATTCAAAGGCCTTGAATTCAAGAGTATCTTTTCTCAAGTATGATATATAGATAAGAGAGTTAATGCTAACTTCATCATCAATTGATTGTCATAATAGAAAAGAGGGAGATTATTGAATCTCATATTTTAATGATGAAATCAATTGATAACTTGTTTGATCTAATCTATATGTTGAGAAAAGTGTATAGAATTATCTATGATAGTGGTAAAATATAAAATAAATGTTATGTCAGAGTCAAGATCGAGATTTCATTGGGAGTTCAAGAATTCGTCGGAAGTCCTAACGTTCATCGAAATTTCTATCGGAATTGATCGAGAAGTCCAGGAGCTTGCCAAAGAAACTTGTCGGAACTTGCTAAGAAGATCATTGTAAAGTTTAGGAGCTTGCTAGGAGTCTACTAAAACATTGCCGAGAGATTGTCAAAAGTTCATCGGAAGATCGTCGGAAGCTCGTTGGAAGAACAATTGACATACCAGACCAAGATTGCTTAGTTAATGTCTTAAATTATCATAGTTTGATCTTAAGTTGAGTTAAGATTGGGAGGTAATCTCACTAACTCAATTAGGGGCCAATTGGTCCCTTAACATGGCTGAATTAGGCCGGCTGAACAGCCCATTCAACACCTAAAGTCACAGCCAATGGTGGCACCACTAGGGCTGGCGGTGGTACTGCCTATTAGGCAATGGTACCACCATAGCTCAGTCTCTGAGAGCTCTGTCAGGTGGTGGCACTGCTAGATTGGGTGGTGGTACCGCCCAATGTTAGAGTGTCAGGTGATGGTACTGCCAGTACCCTGAAATCTTATTATGATCGAACCACTATGGGTGGTACCACCCAATAATGATAGTGGTATCGCCAGTACCCTAAAATCCTAGGATGTGACACTTTTTGGCTCCAATTCTAATGCTATTGGAGCCTATAAATACCCCACCATTTTCTACTCGTAGCGACAGGCCCTTGGCAATGCTGCCCCCAGCTGCAGCCACATCAACGCAGTCGCCTTCCGACCCCTGCGCTCTCACCCCACGCAGCGATAGAAACAGGGCAGCTACTCTTCCTCCAACACAACGACCGCAGCACTGCCCTTGGCGTCCACCTCCTCGACAATTTTGCATCAATAGTGTTGATGCCCTTGTCCAACACCAAAAACAGGAGTTAAGATTACAGATTTGTAGTCTTACGTAATGGCCACTGATAACTCGGTGAAAGTACAAATAAAAGCATTGGAAATCAGAATTGAGAACCGATTGTAAGAAACACTTAATGATTTCAAAAAGAGCCTACTAGAGAGCCTAAGTAAATTTCAACAAAATGGGGGCTCAAGTTCTACGTTGCACAGATATGAAAATACAGGAAAATGGCTCCAAGATTGTGACACAAATTACTCACACATGAAGATGAAATTTCCGAGATGGAAAGATGGAGATCCGACCAATTGGATCTCTAAGGCAGAAATTTTTTTCTGTTTTCACAGAACCCCAGAAGAATCCAAGATAGAAGTGGCCTCAATCTAGCTCGAGGGAGATGCACTCCAATGGTACGATTGGTATGAAACTTTCTACGGAGTTCCTTAATGGGAGCAGTTCAAAAGAGGGCTTATTATTCGCTTTGGCCCATCCGAATATGAGAATATTGATTGCTAGCTCGTCAAAATTCGTCAGACTTCTACAGTGTTAGAATATCAGAGTAGGTTTGAAAGATTGTTAAATCAAGCTAGAGATTAGTCAAACCGACAACTTCTTGATATATTTATTGAAGGGCTTATTCCAGAGATCCGGTGTGAAGTTAAGGCTCGTCAACGCCGCACTATGATAGCTGCAATCTCATTTGCAAATCTACATGAGAAAAAAATTAGCAAGGAAAGATCAGCAAGGGGTTTGTATTATGATGAAAAATGGAGTATAGAGCATCGATGTAAACAAGGGCAACTTCTGATAATTGAACCAATTGGAGAGGAACCGAAAGCTAAGAATGTGGACTCCGATCATGAAGGTATAAATTCTAATGAAGATGTTAGACCTATCATACATACAATGCATGCATTAGCCGACTACTCTAACCCGCAAACTATGGAAGTTGGCGAAACTCTGGAACATCAGCTTGTTATAGTTTTGATTGATACTAGTAGCACTAACAATTTTATGGATAGTGAGACTGTTGACCAATTGGCCTACCATATTGAAGAATATGACAGATTCGAAGTAAAGATCGTTGATGGACGGATTTTCACTTGTGATAGCAAAGGTTCAAAGATAAAATTGATTATACAGAGCAAAAAATTTCATGCAACGATTACTACACTGAAAGATCGACCTGTTGCTTACACTATCAAAAAGTAGAGACTATACTAACTTGATCAACGGGTTATGATGTGTTGTAGATAGTCTATGGCTAAAGTGCAGAAAGAGAATCTCCCCGAGATTGATGCTGCTCAGCCTTGAGGACAAGGCTGATTTGAAGAGGAAGGAACTATTAGGACCCTTTTTCTAAGCTTTTGAATAATGTTTATTGAGTCTGTTTAGTCCAGTTATTTATTGAGTTGGTTCAGTTAGAGTCAAGTAGACGTTTATTTAATATTTATTTATTATTAGAGTTCAAGTCCTGATGGACTTTGGGTGGAACTCTATAAATAGGGATGTAATTGCTTCTTTTCAGTTATCTATGAAAAATATTATTTTGTCTTTTGACAAACCTTAGGAAGCCGATCCCCTCGAAGCGATCAAGGAGGGCCGATCCCCTCGGAGCGATCAAGGAGGTTGATCCCCTCGAAGTGATCATCCCCTTTCTCTTCTTCTTTTTTACGATAAGACTTTAGGGTCTTATCATTTGATATTAGAGCGACGATAAGACCTTTAGGGTCTTATCACCCTTTTATGAAAATTTAGATCATTGATAGAAATTTATGATTCAGCATTTGCTTTATTTAATTTAGATCCTATAAGTTTTGAGAAAATAGTTGAAAAATAGAAATGATAAAAGGCAATAAAGGAGAAAATTAAGTTAATTAAGAAGAATAAAACTTAGGACCTAACAGATCTATCGAAGGAAAAAAAAAACTATTGAATTGAAATGAGTATTCAAAATAAAATATAATGCAAATGGAAATATCCAAAAGCACAAGGCTCAACTTGTAGCAAAAAGATATTTATAGCAATAAAGTATTAATTTTAATGATACTTTTTCTCAAGTTGCTAGATTTGAAACTATCAAAACTTTCATGGCTTTAGTTAATCATTTGAGTTGGCCTATTTATTAATTTGATATGAAATCTATATTTTTCAATAGAAATTTATAAAAAAAATATCTTTGTTACTTGACCCGAAGATTTTTTAGTGAAAAGACCCGAAGAAAAGGTATATTGGCTATAGAAAACTCTTTATGAGCTTAAACAAGTTCCAAGGGTACGATATAGTAAAATAAATTATTATTTTCATAAAAATAGATTTAAGATGAGTAATAATGAACCTAATCCTTATCTTAAGAAGGAAAATAAATATAATTTTCTTATTATTTATCTTTATATTGATGATATTATATTTATGGGTTCATCTAACTCTCTTGTGATAGGATTTAAAAAATGCTTAATGAATAAGTTTGAAATGTCAAATTTGAGTCTACTATACTATTTTCATAGGTTGAAAATGAATTATGGATCAGATGACATTTTTATTTCATAAAAAAGTATATAATATATCTACTTAAAAAGTCTAATATGATTGATTGCAAAACTATAGTAACATCCGTAAGAATTTGAAATTTGATGATGGTACATGTTAGATAAATACAAGATACTATAGAAATTTAGTTGGAGATTTGACCTATCTAACTTATATTTGATCAGATATTACCTTCTCTATTGGTGTAATATTAAGATTTGTATATAATCCAAGCAAACGTTATCTCGGAGCTATTAAAAGACTTCTATATTATATTACTAGAATTATAGATTATAACATTTAGTATTCTTATAATTTTAAATATAAATTATTTAGTTTCACTAATAATGATTGGGCAAGAGTTTTGGATGATAGAAAGAGTACTTCAGACAACATTTTCAACATCAGAAGCAAATGATAATTGCATGACTAGAAGCAAATGACAACTATTAAGCAAATGACAATTACATTGTCAACATTAGAAGCAAAATGTGTCCTTGCAACTGTTAAGCAATATGACTTAGAAGATTTATTGAAAATCTTCATCAAAAATAAAAAAGAAGTAATTAAAATATTTTATGACAACAAAGCCACAATTATAATGAAGAACCCAATATTTCATAGAAGAACTAAGTATATAAAGATACATTATTATTTTATCCATATTCTTGGAGTAAGTGAAGCGATAACAATGAAGAAAATTAAAGCATAGATTAACAAGTTATTTATATTCTTACTAAGTCACTTCCATTTTAAAAGTATATCTATTTCATGTCTCAATTTGATGTATATAACTATGAATCAAGAAAAAATATTGAGAATTGATTTACATGTAGTTTCTTAGATAGTTATCATGTTTTAGATAGTTTTAGCCATGTTATAAAATAGTTCTACCTAAGTGGCTCATGATCTAAAAAGTTATCATGACGAGGATAGTTTCTTCACTCAACTTAATCATGGGTAACATGAGATGATGAGAAAATTATCATTACATTCTATAAATAGTTTCATAGTTCATGAAGTAAAAAAGATGGTGTTTTCAAAAATATTTTATAAGTATTCTTAATTTTACCTCTTGCTTAATATTATCATATTTTTAATTTAAAGTCTTTTTAATTATATAATAATATTTTATTTTTATCATTGTTTTCTCCTCCATCCCCAATATTTTTCCTCATCTCTGATTTCAGATGTTGTGTTTATTGTTTAGTGTATGCAAGCATCTCGTTTTTCCAATTTCTGTCCTATTTCAGTGAATTCTTGGGCTGGTAAGAGTATTTCGTCTTCAATCTCTGGTTTAGATATAGTATCTCTGTGTTGTAAGAAGGTTTTTCTCTTGTTTTTCTTTCTACACTTTTTAATCCCATCTCGTATTCCTTGGTTGCAGGTAGTATCTATCCTTCACGTGCCTATTTTTTCTAAAGATGACTTTGCAAAATATGATCTCTTTGACCAATCACATAAACAACTTTCATTTATGTATTTTGTATTGTTTTTATTCAACAAGATGCGTTATACTACTCAAGATTGCTAAAGTATCAATTTAATGCTTATAAATTGTTGAGTTGGCAACTTAATTTGTTTGATAAATTTTTTTTCTTTTTCGCCCCAGGAATACATGCTCTTTCTTTTGTTATCATTTGGTTTTAGTAGATATCAAAAGCACAGTTATTCAGGTTTTGTATTATCAAACTCCAGATTGCGTGGTAAAAGTTCCATCTTCTTCTTTTATCTGCTTCACTAAACATGGCATCAAAAAATGTGTTTTGGTACTTGATTGCTGTGCAATCCAAATGCCTTCTCGTGGTCCTGTATGATAAAAAAAAAAGTGACCTCGGTTCTCATCGATAGCCAAATGTGTGCAGTTAAATTTTCGATCTTCTCTTTTCCCTTTATTTGGCACAGGTTATATCTCCTCTAATAATCTGTAAATGTTCTGTGTCTATTTGGCTAAGATTTTTTTAGGACCACCATTATATTTGCTTTACTAGTCCAGGTTTGTGTGATGTAATTGTGATTGAGTACTTGTCCCTAATGGTGGGGAGATTGCTTTCTTTCTCTTTTTAGACATTTTATTATGAAAGAGTTCTTTTTTTTTTTTGAAAAAATATAATGTTGTCGTCTTGTCGAGGGTCACAGAAAGTAATATGTTCCAGTAAAAAATTTAGTTTTCTCAGTGAATATTATTATGTTTTATAGAGTCTTGACTGGAAAAGCATCTGATTCTCAAATCATTTTCAAGCAATTTATCCACTTTGCATGTAATGAGCATAAATCCATCATTTTCTTTGTCCTACATTTGCTTAGATGACTTTTGTTTTCATTTTCAATTTTCACTATGATTATTTCTTTACCTTAGCGAACGTTTAATTCATGGTACTTTGGTTTCATCAATTGTTTTTTGAACACTTTCGGTTGTTCATCTAGAAACTCTGATGTTTCTTTAGTTACTATTATATTTGCTGATGCTTTTTATTGTAGCAAAATAAATGGATAAAAAGATTGAAGAATCTTCTTTAATCAACTTCACATATTTTTAATCACAATATTATCCAAGATACTAAATATGCCAGCTTTGTCAAGGTTGGACAGGAGGCACACCTTTCATGCCTCCCCAAACAAGTGCCTGAAAGTACGAGAGGGTGTGTATGTACATGACTCATTGCTGGAGTCATGACTTCCATGAAATGCCCTTTGTTTTGAGAAAATAATGTGTAATACATGTGCTCATATTTATTTTTGCAATAATTATTTTCTGTTCTACTTATTGGTAGGAGTGGTTGAAAGGAAACAACCATGACTGACCAAAATGGAAACTTGGAAGTGCTACTCTTGGACTGTAGCAATACTACCTGAATGCTTTGACATGCATCTAGATTTCTGCATAAACTCTTCTTATATATTTTTCGGATCATGATCTTGATTTCTTGATTTTTATTATATTATTTTTAAATTAAAATTATTTCCTATAATTTCTTCTATTTACAAAAAAAAAATCAAAAATGATATACCATCTTTTGATATTCATGACTTAGATCTTTTATTTTTTTATTATTGAAACATCGTAAATCTATCCTTGTTATTTATTTTTATCATAATTTAAAAATTACTGTAAAGGGAAAAGAATTACAACATTATATTCTTCCCTTCTATTTGACAATATGATAAAGGGGAAGCAAAACTTGCTAGCTTGTTTATCTCAAAAGAGAATCAAGAAAATGCAAAACTAAGCTATCTTGCACATCTCAAAAGATATAAAATTTTGCTAACTTTCATATGTAAAAATCTTACTAGCTTGCATATCTAAAAACTTAAAATTATGTCTAAAAAATTATGCAATGATTTAAAATTATGTCTCAAAAATTGCTAGTTGGACTTCTCCTTTGTGTTGATGATAAAGAAGAATGATCATATATAAGTTATGATGATAATCATGCATGGGATAATGTACTTGAATACTTTGATTATGCATGATTTTATGTTACTTGCAACGATATGATTAATTGGTTCTTTCAATATTCATGATGCATGCAATGGTGAAATACTTATAATTCTCTGAATTTAAAGGTTCTATCAATACGATATATTGATTGGGGAGTTTAGTTTAAACTCCATCATCAATTGGTTGTCATCATCAAAAAGGGGGAGATTGTTGAATCTTGGATTTTGATGATGAAATCAATTGATGTATATGTTTATGATCTAATTTACATTTTAAGTGACGCAGGACTAGCTTCGATCAGGAGAGGCAAATTGATTAAAGCAAGATGAATCAGATGATGGGCCGGAGTTGAACATGTTAGAAGATTGGACATTGAGCTAGAGGATCAGTCAACATGTCGGTAGAAGGCTTCATGCTATGATTTCAGACATCAGGCTGAAGGATCGGACATTGCGCCAAGGAAATCGAAAGTTACGAGTGTCAACATGCTGATTAGGCAATACACCGAAGGAGAGAACGATGCACTGAATTCACAGCACGAAGCCTCCTACCGACACGTCGACCGATCCTCTGGCCCGACATCCAATCTTCTGACATGTTCAACTCTGACCCAACATATGATTCCTCCTACTTTAATCAATTTGCCTCTCTTGATCGAAGCTAGTCTTGCATCACTCAAAATGCAGATTATATCACAAATACATCAATTGATTTCATTATTAAAATTTAAGATTCAATAATCTCTCCTTTTTTTATGATGACAACCAATTGATGATGGAGTTTAAACTAAACTTCCCCTATCAATATATTATATTGATAGAACCTTTAAATTAAGAGAATTATAAGTATTTCACTATTACATGCATCATGAATATTGAAAGAACCAATTAATCATATTGTTGCATGTAACATAAAATTATGCATAATCAAATTATCTAAGTACATCATCTCATGCATGATTATCATCATAACTTATACATCATTATCAAGAGGAATCGAATGTTATGCCAAAGTTGAACATGTCAGAAGATTGGATGTTGGGCCAAAGGATCGGTAGACATATCGACAGAAGGCTTCGTGCCATGAATTTGGGTATCGGACCGAAGGATCGGACATTACGCCAAGGAGATCGAAAGTTGTGGGTGTCAATATGCTGATTGGGCAATACACCGAAGGAGAGGATGATGCGCCTAAAGATCGGACGAAGTACCGAAAGAACCAATGACATGTTGGACAACAGATGATTCATGCTTTGTAATAATTTATCTAGATTGAGTTAGTTTAGGTCATAATTGGGTTAGTTTAGAATATAATTAAACCAACTCAATTAGGAGCCAATTGAGCCCAAAGTGAGACTATTTTGGGCCAAGAGAAAGGCTCATTCAGTGATCCAAAAGTTGGGTCAGGTGGTGGCACTGTTAGTGGCTCAATCTCTGAGACACAATCTCTAAGACTATGTCAGATGATAGTATCACCAGACTGGACGATGGTACCACATAGTGTTAGATGGTGGTACTATTAGTTTGGGCGATGGTACCGCCCAACACAAGCGATTGTATCACTAGGACCTGAGATGAGATGTTTTTTAGCTCCAATTTTAAAGTCATTTAGGGTCTATAAATACCCTCAGCTATTCTTGCATAGAGATGCAAGAATTGTGCACGAAATTGAGTTGAAAGGGGGTTAAACAATACATAAAACAAGTTATGTAATCTCTCTTACGATTTAGAGTCCCTTCTTCCTAGTATTTAGAAAGTTCTTTTAAAGAGAGAAGTGAGGTCTAAGAAAGAGACGTTGTAAGGGTTATCTCCTAAATTCATGAAAAGAAGAAAGAGTGTAAAGGGTAGTTGATCTTCGCCCATTGAAGGAAGATCGGTAGTGAAAGTCGGTGGCCTCGAGTGAAGAGGAATCAGGAGTAAATATAGGTCACAATGACCAAACCACTATAAGTCAGTTTGCATTTCTATTTTGCTATTTACCTTTATTTCCAACTACTTTACTTTCTCATTACTTTAGTTGCACACTCTTATGAATGTTTTCAAAGTTAAACATTATCGAAATGATTTTATCGTACAAAGATTTTGACTCGTACGTACGCGCGAATTAACCCCCTGCCCCCCCCCCCCCCCCCCCCTTCTTAGTGCCGACTCAATCCTGACAATTGGATCTCTATCCAATTATCCAATTAGATCTTATCTATAAGATCCAAACTAAGGGCTCTACGAATATCTCATATCTGCACCTCTACTCGTTGCAATATCTATCATATGTGTGTGACCATCTAGGCCCAATACCGAGCTGGCCATGAGTCGATCCTATCATAATTCCTTTTGACTCATAACTCCTTTTAATATAGTAAGTTATTGTCTTCATAATAATTCACTCAACTCATCGACTATGCATGTACTATGCCACTATGCCATAGTCCCCAAAAGGTATAGGGGATCTAATCTATTAGACCTATTTGTCCTCAATTATCATGTGTCTATAGTCCCTCATCCATCTAATATCCTAGAGACCATATATTAAGTATAGTAACGTCAAGCCCATACAAAATACTATCTGAGTCTCGTTCTAATCGAATTCTCCCGAAGAACTTCTCTCTTAATCCGAATGACCCTGCCTATGAATTTTGTCTAAACAAGTACATACAAGATATTCCTCTTATGATACCGAGAGTGGATAATCCTTTATTAATACTTAATTGCCTTCGTAAGATTAGCTATCATTCCTGAGAACCAGTTGTACCAGATCTAGAACTTCCAAAGTTGTAAGTCTAACATCAAAGAATAGAGTACTCATACAAGGCATCTTTGGTGTCTCAAGTCTAAGGACCAAATATACAACTGAGACTACGAAATCATTATCTAACGTCATGTATCATTAACCATCCATTATTCTATAAGTGGATCACTCAATAAACTCATACTCCAATGAGTACCTACATTGTACCTCTAGTATCCCTACATGAGCGACTATGAGACCAACTGCCTCCTATTAGGAATGAGTTGGCACTAAGAGGGGGGGGTGAATTAGTACAACAGATAAAAACATCGGTTTGAAAATCTTTCATTCAATTACAAGCAATCTTGAAAAGATGTTAACTTGAAACATATTTGTAAGAGTGTGTAGCTAAAGTAATAAGGAAGTATGGTAGTTTGTAATTAAAGTAAAGAGCAAAACAGAAATGCAAATCGAGTTTATAGTGGTTCGATCATTGTGACCTACATCCACTCCTAATTCCTCCTTTGTTGAGGCCACCGGCATCCATTATTGGTCTTCCTTCAATGGGTGAAGATCAACTACCCTTTTACAACACTTTTTCCTTTTCACGGGTTTAGGAGATAACCTTTATAAGTCACTTTTTTATAAGTATTCCCTCACACACCTCCCTTAGGACTAACTTTAAGCACTAGGAGGAGGAAACTCAAAGTTTTGGTAGAGTTTACTCAGTTTTTTCTCTAGAATTCTTGCTCTTTTCTTGTTGCCCAAGTAAGTATTTATAAGCCCCAAATGATTTCAAAAATGGAGCCAAAAATTTAAACTTTCAGGTCTTTCGAGTACGGGTGGTACCATTACCCAATCTAATGGTACCACCACCCAATCTAGCAGTACTACCACCTAACAGCCTCGGACACCAAGTTTTTTGAGTTTTCCAACTCATAGATAGTTCTACCATCTGTTCTAGTGGTGCCACCGCCTGGCCCAACATTTGGGTCATTGAATGGGCCTAATAATGAGCCCAAATCACTCCCAATTTAGGCCCAATTGGCCCCTAATTGAGTTAGCCTAATTCCAATCCAATTATATGCTAACTATGAATATTAAGACATTCACTAGGCTAAATAAGTCCGTAAGTCTAGGTTTCTTCCGACGAGCCTCTAGCGATCTTCTAGCGAACTTCCGACGATCTCTTGGTAATGTTCCAATTGACTCCCGGCAAGCTCTTGGACTTCACGATAATCTTCTTGGTGAGTTCTGATAAGCTTCTTTGGCAAGCTCCTAGACTTCTTGATCAATTATAGTAGAACTTTCGATGAACGTCCGGACTTCCGACGAACTCTCGAACTCCCAACGAAATCTCGTTCTTGACTTCGAGACTTCATTTTGTTTTATGCCTTGTTATTATTGTTAATCCTATGCAATTAAAACCTACTTCGATAGGCAATTATTACAAAGCTTGAATCAAGTATTGTCCGACATATCATTGGTTTATCGATGCTTTGTCCGATTCTTCGGCGCATCGTCCTCTCTTATGGCATATTGCTCAATCGGTCAGTTGACCTCCACAACTCTGATTTTCTTGGCACAATTTTTCCTCTTCATGGCCCAATGCCCGAACTCATGGCCCGAAGCTTTATGCCGATACATCAACTAATCCTTTGGCTCGACGTACAATCTTCTGACATATTTCTCTCCAACCCAACATGATTCTTCTTGCTTTAATTGTCTCTCCTTGATCGAAGCTTCCTATGTCATTTAAAGTGCATATCAAATCATAAACACTATCAATTGGTTTCACCATCAAAATTCAAGATTCAACAATCTCTCTCTTTTTTATGATGATAACCAATTGATGATGGAGTTAACCTTAACTTCCCCTGTCAATGGATCATATCGATAAAACCCTTGAATTCAAAAATCCAAGCAACATGTTATCATAAAATCATGTATAATCAAATTTACAATACATCATTCCATGCATAATCATCAACATAACTTCTCCACCTTTGTCATCAACAAAAAGAAGAAGTGCAACTAGTAAATGTTGAGCCATAATTTTAAATCATTGCATAATAAACATAATTTCAAGTTATATCATCATGCAAGCTAGTAATTTTCTTTCTTTTATTTTGAGAAGTGTAATTTTTTGCTTTCTTGGCAAAGCGCAAGCTAGCAAAATTTTACATCATTCTACATGCAAGCTAGCAATAATTTTGGGTTTTGTAAATTTGTAAATTTTGCTAGATGTGCAAGTTAACATTTTTGCTTCTTGAGATAGATAAGATAGCATTTTTTCTTCTCTTGAGATTGCAAGCTAGCAATTCTTGGTGATGTTCAAGATAGCAAGTTCTACATCATATTAGAATATGTAAGCTAGCAAATTTATATCATTCTATTGTATGCAAGCTATCAAATTTTACATATAGGAAAGTTAGCAAAATTTTACATCTTTTAAAATGTGCAAGATAGACTATTTTTGTATCTTCTTGAAATGTGTAGCTTAGCAAACATTGCTTCTCTTGAGATTTGCAAGATAGTACTTTTTGCTTCTCATTTGAGATGAGTAAGATAGCAAGCTTTCTTCTTTTGCAATGTGCAAGTTTCTAAATTTTGCAACTTGAGCTTACAATTTTTCTCCCCCTTTGTCATTATCGAAAAGAAGGGAAGAATATAATGTTATAATTCTTTTCCCTTTACATCAATTCTCAAATCATGACAAAATTAAAATATTAATATTTTTTCAATATGTTTATGCATCATTATACTTTCAAATCAAAATATGCATAATTTCAAAACCTTACATTTCATTTTTACTTCATGCATGATACCAAAAATAAATCAATCATCACTATGGGCATATCATACATGATCCTAAGACATTAGAATTTTTAAGCATTTATCACTTCATGCATTAAGTCAAAATTTTGATTATGATACCAAACATTCATCATTTCTCTCATGCATGGTACTAAAGCATTCATAATATCAAATATTAAATTAACCTTTTTAAGCATTTATCACTTCATAATTGTTCGACCAAACATTCATCATTTATTTTCTCTCCCTTTGTCATAGGCAAAAAGATGTTAGGATCAAGAGCACTAAGAGGGAGGGGTGAATTAGTGCAGCGGAAAACTTTCGACGTTTAAAACTGCGTTCGTACGACAAGAGCAATTTCGGTAGAAAAGTCGATTCATAAATTACTTTAACTTGAGATTAGGTAAGAAGCGGTTAAAACAAATCTATAAAGGTAGTTTGCAGTTATGATAGAAATCAGAATGTAAGTGCAAACTGAAATATGATATTCGTATGGTAAAAGCGATTTCAGTAGAAAAGCTGATTAGTAAATCACTTTAACTTGTGATTAGGCAAGAAGTAGTTAAAACGAATCTATGAAGGCAGTTTACAGTTGTGATGGAAATCAGAATGTAAGCGCAAACTGAAATACGATGTTCGTATGAGAAAAGCGATTTACGTCTAAACACCGATTCAGAAAATGTTGAGCTTGGAAACGTAATTGTAAAAGCGCAGAAGGCAGTAAGCTATGAAGGTGGTTTGTAGTAAGGATAATAAGCTCAAAGTAAATGGAAACCAGAGAGCAACGCGATTTTAGGGTGGTTCGGTCAATCTTGACCTACATCCACTTCTGGCTTTCTCCACCGATGAGGTCACCGACGTCCACTAGAGGCCTTTCTTCAATAGGCGAAGGCCAACCACCCTTTTACAGATTCACTCCTTTTGACGGGCTTAGGAGACAACCCTTACAAACTTTTCTCTCCTCTCTTGAAAGATCAGAACTTGGAAGAAAAGAGAGAGAAAAACCTTTAACTTATACAACACTTTTGAGCTCTAAAAATCACAGAGTAAGATCAGGATTTTAGTGGTTTTTCTTTGCTCTTTCATTGCTGAAAGAGTGGGGTATTTATAGGCCCCAAACCAGTTTGAATTTGGAGCTCAAAACTGTCATCTCCCGAAATTCCGGGGTCTGGCGGTTGCACCGCCTGGCAAAGCTCAAAGACTGAGCCTTTGGGCGGTGCCACCGCTTGTCAGGGGCGGTTGCACCGCCTGGCAGAGCTCAGAGACCGAGCTCAGGCAGTTGCACCGCTGTCAGAGGCGGTTGCACCGCCCAACCAAAACTCGGAGACTGAGCCCTAGGCGGTGCCACCTTTGGGCGAGAGATCTGGGTCCGAATAGGTTGATCCATTCGGCCTAATTTGGTTCTTTCAAGGGTCCAATTGTCCTTAGATTAAGTTAATGGGATTACCTCCCATTTCTAACTTAATCATCATGCTAACTACGATAATTCTTAAAACATTTACTATAGCTTGCTCCGGTGCGTCAATCGCTTCTTCCAGCGAGCTTCCAGCGAACTTCCGACGAACATCCGACGAACCTTCGGCGATGCTCCTGCGGACATCCGGCAAACTCCTGGACTTGCAACGATTCACTTAGCGAGTTCCGACGAGCTTCTTTTGGCAAGCTCCTGGACTTCTCGGATTTGTTCCCGCAAAACCTCCGACGACCGTCCGAACTTCCATCGAGCTCTCGAACTCCCAACATGATCATAGTCTTGACTCCGGCGCAACTCCTGCTGCATGTCTTACTTTCATCGTAGTTAATCCTGCACACTTATCTCAACATATGGATTATATAACAAATGACAATTAACGTCATCATCAAAATCCGAGATTCAATAATCTCCTCCTTTTTTATGATGACAATCAATTGATAACGGAGTTAACCTTAACTCCCCCAATCTATGTGCCATAATTGAGATAAGTCATTCTTGAATTCAAAGCCTTTGAATTTAAAAGACATATTGATAAGTTAAAATCATTTAACCTTATTAATACTCCCATCATGATTCCCATCATGATGTATCTCTCTGTATGATATCAAGACTCGACATCCATTTTCAAATTTCAAGTGTGAATTATAGTAATGATAGCAATTCATCATATGGTAAGATATCAACATGTAAAATTATAATGCAAGTTCTTGATATCTTAACATGATGCAAATATGGCAATCATAGCAAACATGGCATAATCATAGCATCAATAATCATATGTCTGCTTCTTTCAACATAATATATCATTTATAGCATCAATTCATATACTTCTCCCCCTTTTTCATCAACAAAAAGGAGAACGATATAAGCAACTTTTGAATATACGTGTGATGCTATAAGTAGGTTCATGTCATTTATAGGATACAAACATCTCAAGAAGACCATGACATGGAGATTATTTACATAGAGTGAAAACTTCTTCCTTTTTATTTGTTATTAACTTTTTTGCATGAAGGAGGAAAGTCATTTGTGTAGTTCAAATCAATAGCATGCTTTATAAGGATCGGGATATTTATGTGAGTAAAGTCCTTGCAAAAAATATCTTCCTTTTATAAGAAGGAATCATCAAATTTATTTCTCAAAGGCAATATTTTTCACATGATAAGTCTAAAAGCTATGCATTTGCTAGATGATTCTATTTGTCAAGAATTAATGATATGAATCAAAGTCCGAAAGAAAATAATGTATTCATGAAATCCGATTGGAACTGAAAATTTAATTTAACACTTTAATGCAAGACTATGAAGACATGCTCATCGTTTATGAAAATTTTTGTATTAATTTCCATCATGTTATTTTTGGCATGTAATGGCGATTAAGTGATTTGATCATTCAATCAATAAAGTCTGAATAATAATTTTAACAAGTTTATGTATTCGGACACATCAACATTCCTAATTCTCTTCTTATAAAATCAAATTGTTCTTCACTTCGAGGTTTTGTAAAAATATCAGCTAGTTGATGCTTAGTATCTATGAACTCTATAATTACATTATGATTAGTAACATGATCTCGTATAAAGTGATGTCTAATATCAATATGTTTTATTCTTGAGTGTTGAATGAGGTTCTTTGTTAAACATATTGCACTCGTGTTATCACATTTAATGAGAATATTTTTAAGATAGACTTTATAATCTTCTAAGGTATTTTTCATCCACATAACTTGTGCACAGCATGCGCTAGCTGCAATATATTCAATTTCAATTGTTGATAGAGCAACCGAGTTTTGTTTCTTAGATGACCAGGAAACAAGGGAATGTCCTAAAAATTGACATGTTCCTGATGTGCTTTTTCTATCTAGTCTACACCCGACAAAATCCGCATCAGCATAAGCAATTAACTGAAATTTTTTGGATTTTGGATACTATAATCCTAGATTTGTGGTTCCTTTAAGATATCTAAGTATTCTTTTAACCGCTTTGAGATGAGATATCTTAGGGTTCGATTGAAACCTAGCACAAAGTCCTACACTGAATATGATATTTGGTATGGTTGCAGTGAGGTAAAATAAACTTCCTATCATACCCCTATAAGTTTTTTGATCAAAGCTTTCTCCACTTTCATCAACATCCAACTTAGTGGAGGTGCTCATAGGAGTGTTAATAGCTTTTGAGCTATTCATATTGAATCTATTTAATAGATCTAAGGCATATTTAGTTTGACTAATAAAGATGTCATTGCTTAGTTACTTAATTTGTAAGCCTAAGAAAAAAGTTAATTCTCCCATCAAACTTATTTCAAATTCGAGACTCATGGTTTTAGCAAAAGATTCACAAAGAGATTCATTCATAAAACCAAAGATAATATCATCAACATAAATCTGAACAATGAGAAAGTTATTTTTAAAATTTTTGATAAATAATGTAGTATCGACCTTGCCTTTTGTGAAATTATTTTCAATAAGAAAAGTACTTAATCTATCATACCAAGCCCTTGGGGCTTGTTTTAAATATAGAGAGCTTTGGTTAATTTAAATACATGATTAGGGAGGCTATTATTTTCAAATCCGGGAGGCTGTTCAACATAAACTTCTTCAGAAATAAAGTCATTTAGAAAAGTGCTTTTAACATCCATTTGAAATAACTTAAAATTATTACTACTAGTATAGGTAAGGAGCATCCTTATGGCTTCTAATCTAGCTACAGGAGCGAAGGTTTCTTCGTAATCGATACCTTCTTCTTGGTTGAAACCTTTGGCCACTAATCTAACCTAGGAACAATAACTAAATGGTCATTTGGCCTAGGAACAAGCTTCCACACCTCATTTCTCTTATATTGATTTAACTCATCTTGCATTGCGATAATCCATGAATCATCTTTCATGGCTTCGTCAATACATTTAGGTTCAATTTGGGAGAGAAAAGCGACGTTGGCACAAGAATTTTTAAGAGATGAACGTGTTTGAACCCCCTTAGATGTGTCTCCTAGGATTAGCTCCTTAGGATGAGCATCTACATACTTCCAATGCTTAGGTAAGGATGTTTCGGAAGTGGATGCATCCAAGTTGCTAGTTGGAGAAGGGGTTTCATTTAAATTCAAAGAATCGAAATTAACATCATCATCAAAGTCATTTTTCTTGATTTCGGAATTCTCATTGAAAACAACATGAATGGATTCTTCTATTATTAAAGTCCTTTTATTGAAGATACGAAAAGCTTTAGAAACCTAAGAATAACCAAGAAAAATTCTTTCATCGGATTTAGCATCAAATTTTCCTAAGGCATCTTTCTCATTCAAGATAAAACACTTACACCCAAAAACTTTAAAATATGAAACATTGGGTTTTTTATTGTTCCACAACTCATAGGGAGTTTTGGTGAGTAAGGGTCTTACTAAAACTCTATTTAAAATATAGCATGTAGTGTTTACAGCTTCGGCCCAAAAATATTTGGGTAGGCTTTGTTCATTCAACATGGTTCTTGCCATTTCTTGTAAATTTCTATTCTTTCTTTCTGCTACTCCATTTTGTTAAGGATTTCTTGGAGTAGAGAAGTTGTGGTTGAATCTATTAGATTTACAGAATTCTTGGAAATCACGGTTTTGAAATTCACCACCGTGATCACTTCGAATTGATGAAATTATAAAACCTTTTTCATTTTGAACAAGTTTGCAAAACTACTATTAATTTTTGTAATATCTAAAGCATTCATTTTTGTGTTTCAAAAAATAAGTCCATGTGTATCTACTATAGTCATCTACAATGACGAAGGCGTATTTGCTATCTCCTAGGCTTGATGTAGAGATTGATCCGAACAAGTCCATATGGATCAATTGTAAGGGCCTTGATGTGCTTATTTGATTCTTAGATTTGAAACTACTATTAATTTGTTTTCCTAATTGACAAGCATCCTCATTTAAAACCGAAAAACACATTTCATTATACAGATCATTGATGTCAATGGTGTATACGTTATTTTGTTTTAATGCTATCATAGATGTGTTGTTGTGTGGTTTTTTAAGGATGGATGCATTAGATTCGAATTTGACAATATATTCTTTATCACATAATTGACTAATGCTCAAGAGATTATATTTTAAACCATCAACTAACAAAACATCTTCAATAAACAAGTTGGATTTGTTATCTATGGTTCCTTTGCCAATGATTTTACCCTTGTTGTTGTTTCCGAAGGTAACATAGCCTTCGTCTATGCTAGTGAGCTTAGAGAATTGAGATGGACCTCCGGTCATATGCCTTGAGCATCCACTATCAAGGTACCATCTCTTGCTCCTAGCTTGTGATGGTGTATGTCTCTACAAGAAAGGATAATTTTTAGGTACCCATTTACTTTTGGGTGCCTCAAAAATTGATCTATATTATTTGTCATGTTGCATAGAGTTTATCATGGTTCCTTTAGGAACCCAAATTAATTTATTCGGACTAATTTTCTTGAATGGACAATAATACGTTTTGTGTCCATGCTTGTAACAAAAGTTGCATTTGCTTTAGTGTCGAACATGTAGGATGGGGCCTTTTATGAAGGTGGTTGGATTTTGGTGAGAATTTCCCACAAATCCGATTCCACTTCTTTTGGGAACGTGACCCTTGTTTATAAGGATCATGTTCAAAGACTTGCTACCAACCTCAAATTTCTTCAAGGTGTCCATGAGTAGCAAGTTTTGCTTTTGGATAGTTTCTAAATCATGACATTTTATACAAGAGCCTAAACTATCATGATATTCAGTTTTTAACTTATCGAAATTACAATTAAGACTATCATGCTCCTTTTTCAGCAATTTATATTTTCTACTAATAATCTTGTATTCATCAAATAAATCATGGAAGGCATTTAATAACTCATCAAATGATAAATCTGCATTAATTAAATTTGTTACCTCCTCTCCGATGGCCATTAAGGCGTAATGAGCAACTTGCTCGGTGTTGGACTCCTCTTCTTCGGACGCGCTCGAATCATCCCGTCTTACTTTGAGCGCCTTCTTCTTTGATGTTCTTTTCTTGGCTTGGGGACAATCACTCTTGTAGTGTCCCGGCTTTTTGCACTCATAGCAAATAACTTGGTCCCTTTTGGGTTCAAGTTTATTTTTTATGTCATTTTTAAACTTGTTTCTCTTAATGAATGTTTTGAATTTCCTTGTTAGAAGTGCCAAGTCATTGTCACAGTCCTCATCACTTGAGTTTTCTCTCAAGTGGTCATCTAAAGTTCTAAGTGTCATATCCTTCCTGTTCTTTGGAAGGATGTCTTCTTGCTCTTCATGAGCATTGCATGTCATTTCATAAGTTATTAATGACCTGATTAGTTCTTCAAGAGGGAAGTTGCTTAAATCTTTAGCCTCTTGAATAACAGTGACTTTAGGGTCCCAACTCTTTGGAATGGATCTTAAAATCTTATTTACGAGCTCAAAATCCGAAAAACTTTTACCGAGTCCTTTTAGACCATTGACGACATCCGTGAAACGGGTGTACATGTCGCCAATAGTCTCGCTCGGTTTCATTCGAAAAAGTTCGAAAGAGTGTATCAAAAGATTGATTTTTGACTCTTTTACTCTACTTATGCCTTCGTGAGTCACTTCGAGTGTATACCAAATATCAAACGCGGTTTCACAAACCGAAACATGATTAAACTCATTTTTATCAAGCACACAAAATAAGGCATTCATAGCCTTTGCATTAAGAGCGAAAGTCTTCTTCTCCAATTCATTCCAATCGATCATTGGAAGAGAAGATTTTGAAAAACCATTTTCGTAAAAGATTCCAAAGTTCAAAATCCATTGAAATAAGGAAGATCCTGGGGGGGGGGGTGAATTAGTGCAGCGGAAAACTTTCGACGTTTAAAACTGCGTTCGTACGACAAGAGCAATTTTGGTAGAAAAGCCGATTTGTAAATTACTTTAACTTGAGATCAGGTAAGAAGTAGTTAAAAAAAATCTATAAAGGTGGTTTGCAGTTATGATGGAAATCAGAATGTAAGCGCAAACTGAAATACGATATTCGTACGGTAAAAGCGATTTCAGTAGAAAAGCTGATTCGTAAATCACTTTAACTTGTGATTAGGCAAGAAGCAGTTAAAACGAATCTATGAAGGCAGTTTGCAGTTGTGATGGAAATCAGAATGTAAGCGTAAATTGAAATACGATGTTCGTACGAAAAAAGCGATTTACGTCTAAACACCGATTCGGAAAATACTGAGCTTGGAAATGCAATCGTAAAAGCGCAAAAGGCAGTAAGCTATGAGGGTGGTTTGCAGTAAGGATAATAAGCTCAAAGTAAATATAAACCAGAGAGCAACGTTATTTTAGAGTGGTTCGGTCAATCTTGACCTATATCCACTTCTGGCTTCCTCCACCGATGAGGTCACCGACGTCCACTAGAGGCCTTCCTTCAATAGGCGTAGGCCAACCACCCTTTTACAGATTCACTCCGTTTGACGGGCTTAGGAGACAACCCTTACCAACTTTTCTCTCCTCTCTTGAAAGATCAGAACTTGGAAGAAAAGAGGGAGAAGAACCTTTAACTTATACAACACTTTTGAGCTCTAAAAATCACAAAGTAAGATTAGGATTTTGGTGGTTTTTCGTTGCTCTTTCATTGCTGAAAGAGTGGGGTATTTATAAGGCCCAAACTAATTTGAATTTGGAGCTCAAAACTATCATCTCCTAGAATTCCGGGGTCTGGCGGTTGCACCGCCTTGTCACGAACGGTCGTCGCGCACCCGCAACAACTTCGTTCAACGAACCGTTCGTCGCTCCCACCCACATGTACAGCTGCTTGACAGCATGTTTTCTCATGGTTTTGGGTCATTTTGCTTGTAAATATGTAAGTTCGAACAAGCTGCAGCGTTGCAAAGCGACCGTTCACCGAACCGAGCAAAACAGCCCCAAAACAGCCCAAAACAGCTCCGTTTTCGTGTGCCGCGGGAGGTGAGCAGAGAGGTGCCTCCGCTCACCAAAATGTCAGCCATCTCAGACCCCAAGAACCCCCCGGGTGGCACATGGCTGGATGGGCCTTCGGTTATATACCGGGCGTTGAACACTCTTTCGCAAGTTCGCACGTTTCCTTTACGGGAACTTGGTTTTGCGCCCGGGACCAGGTGAGCGGCTGTTTGTGGGCTCGCAGCTGTTCGTTCATCCTTGAAAGCCTTATTTTTCTCCCTCTCCCTCTTTTCTCTTGTGCACACAAGGTGTTCGACGAATTGCTTGTAAAGCTTTCCTTTTCGCGAGACTTCGGGACTTGTCCGTTGCTCGTTCTTTCGATCTAACTCTCTTTCTCTTTTACAGGTCCTTCGGGACCTGCGAGAGGTTAAAAAGTGGGCTGATCCTTGCGGAGCAAGATCGCAAGGGCGAAGCGCGACTTAGGCAACGCAAGTTAAGTTCGCGCCTTTGCCACAAGGGTGACTCGCGACTTAGGCAACGCAAGCTAAGTTCGCGTCTTTGGCCACAAGGGTGCCGCATGCCTTAGGCAATTCCAGCTAAGGTCGTGACAGTGTGGTATTAGAGCGGGCAAGCTCTTCGATCGAACAGCGAACGAACTTCGCAACTTCGCCATGGCAAAGCATCGTGGCGAATCAAGCAAGACGGGGCAAGCCGGACCCTTGCCCCAAGCAGCCGTAGGTGGGCTGCATGTGCACACTCGCTCTCATGCTATTGGAGCCGCTCAAGAGGAGCATGGCAGCGAACAGGATGAGCGAGAAATTGGCAACTCTCCGTGAGCGGTGGAAGCGCAATCTGATACGCTAACTGGGAAAAAGAGTCATAAGGAGAGACTCACGACGGCGGAAACCCGCCTGGATGTTTTGGAAGCGAGCATGGAGGAACTCTACCATGGCCAACAAAGACTTGTTGGGGTAGAGAGCTCGCAAGAGGAATCAGAGTCCAGGATCGACAAGGTCGAGGCCCTAGTCGACCGACTGTCCGATGACACCAAGGACTCCGTGCAGCACTTACAGGATGTTGTGGCGGAACTCACTGCAAAGGTGGCCATGCTCACAAGAACGCTAAATGCGGGAGGGGGCAACACCCGCGCTGCACCGCCACAAAATTTGAGGGCACTTGAGCCCCATGGATATGGAGGGGCTAGAGATGCCAAGGAGCTCGAGAACTTTCTGTTCGACATGGAGCAATACTTCCGAGCTACGAGGCCCGATTTTGAAGATACCAAAGTTTCCATAGCAACAATGTATCTGAACGGAGATGCGAAACTTTGGTGGCGCACTCGTTGGGAGGAGATCCAACAAGGTCGGTGTCGAGTCGACACATGGGAAGACTTGAAGCGGGAGTTGAGAACTCAGTTCCTACCGGAGAACACAGAGTTCGTCGCAAGAAGGAAGTTGAGACAACTCCGCCAAAGTACCACCATCCGAGACTATGTGAAGCAGTTTTCTGCACTAATGCTGGACATACAGGACATGTCCGAGAAGGACAAGTTGTTCAGCTTCCTTGATGGTTTGAAACCATGGGCTCAACAGGAGCTGAATCGAAGGAATGTTACCGATGTAGTCGGGGCAATTGCAGCTGCAGAAAGGCTCACCAACTTTGTTTCCTCTGAAGACCCAGCGAGAAGGAAATAATCTTCAGGCAATCGCCCTCCAAAACATTCTCGAGGGAAGGAGCTCGGGGGCGAACAGAAGAAAAATAGCTCCCACAAAGGGCCGAACCCGAAAGGCAATGCCTCAAAACCTGGAGGATGCTTCTTGTGCGGAGGACCGCACATGGTAAGGGAGTGCCCACAAAAACAGGCACTCAATGCATTGGCGGCTTCCATCCACCCTCCCCGATCGAACAAGGGCAAAGCTGTCGCCCTTAGCTCAAGCAGTTCTGAATCCAGCAGCGACAATGAGGAGTCGCAAAGACCCCAAATGGGAGCAATGCGTTTGCTGAACGCTATACGGGGTCAAGTGGGGGAGAACATGAAGACGAAGGCACAAAAAGCAGGAAGTAGCGAACTGATGTATGTGGACGTCAAGCTAAATGGCCAAACGACCCGTGCAATCGTGGATACGGGCGCTACCCACAACTTCATAGCCGATCGCGAAGCACAGCGACTTGGGTTGACCTTGGAGAAGAGCCCAAGCTGAATGAAAGCGGTGAACTCGGAGGCCAGGTGAATCTCCGGGTTGGCGAAGGGTGTTCCTATCAAAATCGGGACTTGGAGCGGAAACACCAACATGATGGCCATGCCACTGGACGACTTCCAAGTGATTCTTGGAATGGAGTTTATGTACGCGGCGAAGTTGGTGCCGATGCCGTTCTTGAACTCCCTATGTATGATGGGAGGCAATGACCCCTGCGTGGTTCCCGTCTCTCGGAGAGGAACCAAGGAGCCCCAACATATTTCAGCATTACAATTGAAGAAAGGGGTGCGAAAGGGCGAACTGACGTTCGTGGCTGCTATGAAGCTAGAGCCACTCAACGAAGAGGCCATTCAAGAACCTGTTGTGGTGGCGAACGTCCTGAAGGAGTTCAAAGACGTTATGCCACCCGAGTTGCCGAAGACTCTTCCACCACGCAGAGGCATGGATCATAGTATCGAGCTGGAGCCAGGAGTGAAAGCCTCCAGCAAGACCACCCTCCCGCATGCCCCCACCAGAGTTGGCAGAACTCAGAAAGCAGTTAGGTGAACTGCTAAGCGGTGGTCTCATCCGCAGCTCAAAAGCACCTTTCGGAGCTCCAGTTCTCTTCCAAAAGAAACAAGATGGGAGCCTCCGATTATGCGTCGACTACCGAGCCCTCAACAAAGTAACAGTGAAGAACAAGTATCCCATCCCGCTCATTGCGGACTTGTTCGATCAATTGGGCAAGGCAAAGTATTTCTCAAAACTCGACCTTCGGTCGGGATATTGGCAGGTGCGCATTGCTGAAGGCGACGAAGCAAAGACTACTTGTGTGACCAGATATGGAGCGTTTGAGTTCTTGGTGATGCCTTTTGGCTTAACCAACGCTCTAGCCACATTCTGTACTCTCATGAACCAGCTATTCAAGGAGTATTTGGATAAGTTCGTGGTCGTCTACTTGGACGATATCGTCGTCTACAGCCAAACGCTCGAGGAGCATGTCAAGCACCTTCGGACGATTTTCAAGGTTCTCAGGGAGAACATGTTATTCGTAAAAAGGGAGAAATGCTACTTTGCTCAAACTGAGATCCTATTCTTGGGGCATCGAATCGGTGATGGCTCCATTCGGATGGACAAGTCGAAGGTGCAAGCAGTTGCGGAATGGCGAACTCCAAAGAAGGTGCCAGAGTTGAGATCCTTCCTTGGTTTCGTCAACTACTATCGATGCTTCATTGTCGGGTATTCGAAGCGGGCAACCCCACTTACGGAGTTGCTGAAGAAGGAGCAGCCTTGGAAGTGGTCGGACAAATGTGAGATAGCATTCCAAGACCTGAAAGCTGCTGTCCTAGAAGAACCAGTGCTCAAATTGCCAAACTATGGAGAGCCCTTTGAAGTCCACACAGATGCTTCGGACTTCGCTATTGGAGGAGTACTCATGCAGGAAGGTCATCCGGTGGCCTACGAGAGCCGCAAACACAACGAGACCGAGAGGCGGTATCCAGTGCATGAGAAGGAGATGACAGCAATGATCCACTGTCTACGATTTTGGCGACACTACCTTCTCGGGTCGCGATTTGTGCTGAGGACAGACAACATCGCCCTGAGTTATTTCCAAACTCAGAAGAAGCTCTCCCTAAAGCAAGCACGGTGGCAGGACTTCCTGGCTGAATTTGATATGGCAATGGAATACAAGCCCGGGAAGACAAATGTCATGGCCGATGCGTTGAGTCGGAAAGTGGAATGCGTGAATGCTGCGCAACTGGAGGGCAGAGGCCAAGCAAGTCAGTTACACTCCAACTTCCTTTCCCGAATCAGAGATGGACTGTATAGTGATCCCCAGGCAATTATCCTGATGCAGCTCATCAAAGAAGGCAAGGCACGACGATTTTGGGTCCAGGAGGGACTTGTTTACACAAAAGGGAATAGGGTTTATGTTCCCCGAGTGGACAATTTAAGGCGTGAACTCTTAAAAGAGTGTCACGATTCCCTTTGGGCTGGACACCCCGGCATTCACAGAACGTTGGCTCTCGTGGAGAGGGCCTTCTACTGGCCAAAGATGGGGATTGATGTGGAGGAGTATGTTCGAACATGCCTTACTTGCCAACAAGACAAGGCGGAGCAGCGGAAGCCGGTGGGACTTTTGGAGCCGTTGCCCGTACTAGAAAGGCCATGGGAGAGCATTTCCTTAGACTTCATATCAAGCTTGCCACCTGTAGGGGGACTTGGATCGATACTCGTGGTGGTCGATCGGTTTTCAAAGTATGCAACTTTCATTGCTGCTCCCCTACACTGTTCAGCTGAAGAGGCAGCTAGATTGATGATGAAGGGTGTAGTGAAGTATTGGGGAGTCCCACACAATATCATTAGTGATCGTGACGGTCGGTTCCTGGGACGATTCTGGACCGAGCTATTCAAATTGTTGGGGTCAAAGTTATACTTCTCTATAAGCCTCCACCCCCAGACGGATGGCCAGACTGAAAGAATAAATTCGCTCTTGGAGTAGTATCTCCGGCACTACGTGAGTGCGAATCAACAAGATTGGGTGAAGCTATTGGACATCGCCCAATTCTCCTACAACTTGCAGTGGAGCTCTGCATCCAACAAGAGCCCATTCGAAATTATCACACGACAACAACCGTCGACTCCGCACACTATGGCAATTGGGTATACTGGGAGTAGTCCATCAGCCTATAATTTCGCAAAGGAGTGGCATTGAAATGCCGATATTGCGCGAGCTTACTTGGAGAAGGCGGCAAAACAGATGAAGAAGTGGGCAGACTTGGGAAGGCGACCACAAGAGTTCAAAGTTGGTGATTTGGTGTTGGTAAAGCTCCAACCAGCATCACTCCAATTCTTCAGGAACAAAGTTCATAAAGGATTGGTGCGTAAGTATGAAGGGCCCTTCCCAATTATCAGCAGAGTAGGCAATGTTTCTTACAAGTTGTAGCTACCGGCGTGGTTCAAAATTCACAACGTTCTTCACGCCAGCAACCTGAAGGCCTACCATTCGGATCCGCAAGATGCTTCTTGAAGTGTTCCAACTCGGCTTCCTCCCATCACAACCTCCTACGAGAAGAGAGTGGAAACCATTCTGGCGAATCGTAAGATAAAGCTACCCAGCGGAGCGGAACAGACAGAGTACTTGGTGAAGTGGCGAAAGCTTCCCCGAACTGAAGCCAGTTGGGAGCCTGAAGACGCCCTGCGACATGAAGAAGAAGTCATCAACAACTACCAACAACCGTCGACGAGGGCGTCGACAATTTAAGTGGGGGAGAATGTCACGAACGGTCGTCGCGCACCCGCAACAACTCCGTTCAACGAACCGTTCATCGCTCCCACCCGCATGTACAGCTGCTTGACAACATGTTTTCTCATGGTTTTGGGTCATTTTGCTTGTAAATATGTAAGTTCGAACAAGCTGCAGCGTTGCAAAGTGACCGTTCACCGAACCGAGCAAAACAACCCCAAAACAGCCCAAAACAGCTCCGTTTTCGCATGCCGCGGGAGGTGAGCGAAGAGCTGCCTCCGCTCACCAAAATGTCAGCCATCTCAGACCCCAGGAACCCCCCGGGTGGCACATGGCTGGATGGGGCTTCGGTTATATACCGGGCATTGAACACTCTTTCGCAAGTTCGCACGTGACCTTTACGGGAACTTGGTTTTGCGCCCGGGACCAGGTGAGCGGCTGTTTGTGGGCTTGCAGCTGTTCGTTCATCCTTGAAAGCCTTGTTTTTCTCCCTCTCCCTCTTTTCTCTTATGCACACAAGGTGTTCGACGAATTGCTTGTAAAGCTTTCCTTTTCACGAGACTTTGGGACTTGTCCGTTGCTCGTTCTTTCGATCTAACTCTCTTTCTCTTTTATAGGTCCTTCGAGACCTGCGAGAGGTTACAAAGTGGGCTGATCCTTGCGGAGCAAGATTGCAAGGGCGAAGCGCGACTTAGGCAACGCAAGCTAAGTTCGCGCCTTTGCCACAAGGGTGACTCGCGACTTAGGCAACGCAAGCTAAGTTCGCGTCTTTGGCCGCAAGGGTGCCGCACGCCTTAGGCAATTCCAGCTAAGGTCGTGATAGCCTGGCAGAGCTCAAAGACTGAGCCTCTAGGTGGTGCCACCGCTTGTCAGGAGTGGTTGCACCGCCTGGCAGAGCTTGGAGACTGAGCTCAAGCGGTGCCACCGCCTGACTGGGACGGTTGCACCGCTGTCAGAGGCGGTTGGACTGCCTAGCCAGAACTCGGAGACTGAGCCCTAGGCGGTGCCACCGCCGACCCAGGTGGTGCCACCTCTGGGTGAGAGATCTGGGTCCGAATGGGTTGATCCATTTAGCCCAATTTGATTCTTTCAAGGGCCCAATTGCCCCTAGATTAAGTTAATGGGATCACCTCCCATTTCTAACTTAATCATCGTGCTAACTACGATAATTTTTAAGACATTTACTACAGCTTGCTCCGGTGCGTCAATCGCTTCTTCCGGCGAGCTTCCGGCGAACTTCCGACGGACCTCCGGCGATGCTCCTGTGGACTTCCGACAAACTCCTGGACTTGCAACGATCTACTTGGCGAGTTTCGATGAGCTTCTTTTGGCAAGCTCCTGGACTTCTCGGATTTGTTCTCGCAGAACCTCCGACGACCGTCCGGACTTCCGTCAAGCTCTCGAACTCCCAACGTGATTATAGTCTTGACTCCGGCGCAACTCCTGCTGCATGTCTTACTTTCATCGTAGTTAATCCTGCACACTTATCTCAACATATGGATTAGATAACAAATGACAATTGACGTCATCATCAAAATCTGAGATTCAACAAAAGAGAGGAATAATAATATAATGGTACAATTCATTTCCCTTTTCATCAATTTTCAAATCATCACATAAAGAATAATAAGAAAAAAATTAATTTGGTGATGAGTTCTACTTTATGAAAACAAGGGAGTATCAAAACATAAAAGAAAATCAATTTATGTATACAGTGTTCTAAACATCAAATAACATCATCTAAGTTGTGAGTATCAAAAAATAATCAAGGAAACATTATGATTCATTTGGATAAGTATTCTCATTAATAAAATACAAGAGATTATTCGAGAGTAAAAAGTGATGGATCTTGATTCATATAAGGAAAATATCTTGTTTTGATTTCGAGAATTCAAGATCATGATTTCAATAATGCTTCTTTTTAATATATTTCAATTATAGGAGATGAAATAGTAAAATATCTTCAAAAAAAAAAATTTAAGTCATGAATTCCGAAAGAAATATTCTCTTTAGTAAATGGCAAAAAGAGACATAAGAGATCAAAGGAGAGATCTTGATTCATATAACGGAAAATCCTAAGTTATAATTTCGAGAAATCAAGATTATGATATATACAAGATTCATTCAATTTCATAATCATCAAAATCACTTTCATAATTCAAGAGATTCAAAATATAAATAGATTCATTAATCTCTTTTTGAAAAATTGATAAGATAGTGATAGAGAAATTTTCAAAATGCATTCCCTTTTTAGTTGTTTCAATTTATGTGATTCGATTTCTTACAAGCATACCCTTTTCTTTTATGCGAAATCCATGCATCATTGATTAAAATTAAAAAATAAATTTCATTATCCAAATCATCCTGACCAAAAATATAACACATTAAATATAAGGCTTCTTTAAACAAGCGATTTGATTTATCATTTTGATTCCATTGATAATACATTTTCCTTTTTATGTGTTTTATTTTAAGTGATTGATTTCATATAAATATTCTCAAGTTTTTTTGTATGAAAATGATATATCATAGTTTAAAATCGAAAGAGCAAATCTTATCATAGAAATCATCAAGATCAGTAAACCATAAATTACCCAAGAATCATCATTACTTCAAATCCTTATGCATAATATAAAATCATCAAGAATGATTCAAAATATTTTAACATTTTCATTATGTCTTACATTATTATCTCATTAAAATATCGAGCATGATTTCATTAAACATAAGGCATTTTCATTCAAAAACATTTTATTTGTTGTAGTAATGCATTTTTCTTTTTAGGTAAATCTTAGTGCTAGGAGTTATCAAGCAATTTTCATGCTCATTTTTCTTTTAAAGTAAATCTCTAGAATTCTTGCTCATTTCTTGCTGCCCAAGTGGGTATTTATAGGCCCCAAATGATTTCAAAAATAAAGCCAAAAATTTAAACTTCCGGGTCTTCCGGGTATTGGTGATACCACCACCTGCACGGGCGGTATCACCACTTGGCAGCCTCGAAGATCGAGTTTTTTGAGTTTTCCAACTCATAGGTGGTTCTACCACATGTTCTGGTGGTGCCACCGCCTGACCCAACATTTGGGT